>NW_025939444.1:9809-15169 GCF_000764305.2 Hyalella azteca | reverse complement strand
TGCGAGGTCACCTGATTTGAGCATTTGCAATTTCTTTCTTTGGGGACATCTAAAAGAAAGGGGTTCAGAAGTCGCCCTCACACCCTACCACAGCTAAGGGGACAGATTATTGCAGCAGAGGTTATGGCCATACCTCGCCATATGTGTGAACGTGCTGTAGGAAACTTCCAAGAACAACTCCAACAGTGTGATGCATCTAACAAACCCCATCTTCCTGATATTGTTTTTAAAACATAAGTATTTTAAATGGTATGTTATGCTAATCATGAGGAAAATAAACTTTCTTCTTTATGTACCTCCATTACTCTTTTATTTCGCCTCAAAACTGTTCAATCAGTTCTGCCCCACCCTGTATAAGATAGCTAACACATTTAAATTGTACATTGTAATCAATATATAACCAATAGTCAAATAGTTAAAGACTACTTATAGCCTTATAAGAATTATCTAAGCTGCTAGCTACGTACAATGTATTGCACACTTGATGCCTCTGTACCAAAAACATTCAATTTATTGGAACCTAATACACACTAAAGGCAACCAGTTTATATATCAATTTGTCATTCATAGTACATTTATACCAAGCCATGAATAACAATACCTAAATATAAATTAAAGACTGCCACTTAATATTTTTAAATATATGAAAAAATCAAAAAAATCAAAAAAATCAAAAAAATCATGATTTTTTTATAAAAAAAATCAAGTGATTTAATCACATGATTTAATCATTGCCAACCCTGAGTGGCACTGTGGCAGTGTTCAATTTATTTTGAGGTATTGTTATTCATGGTTTAGTATGAATGTACTATGAATGATAAATTGGTATATAAATTTGTTGCCTTCAGTGTGTATTAGGTTCCAATAAATTGAAGGTTTTTGGTACAGAGGCATCAAGTGTTGCAATACATTGTACATAGCTAGCAGCTTAGCTAATTCTTATAAGGCTATAAGTAGTCTTTAACTATTTGTTATATATTGATTAAAATATACAATTTAAATGTGTTAGCTAGCTTATACAGGGTGGGGCAGAACTGATTGAGTAGTTTTGAGGCAAAATAAAAGAGTATTGGAGGTAACATACCATCTAAAATACTTATGTTTTGAAAACAATATCAGGAAGATGGTGTCTGTTAGCTGCATCACACTGTTGGAGTCTTTGTCAGAAGTTTCCTGCAGCACGTTCACACATATGGCGAGGTATGACCATAACCTCTGCTGCAATAATCTGTCCCCTTAGCTGTGGTAGGGTGTGAGGATGATTTCTGAATGCCTTCTCTTTTAGATGTGACCAATGAAAGAAATCGCAAATGCTCAAATCAGGTGACCTTGCAGGCCACTGTAAATCACCCCTCAGACACCAGACCTAGACCCCAGGAAACATGCGTTTCAAAACATGGAGTGACATTTGGGCTGTGTGAGCTGTAGCCCCATCCTGCTGGAACCACACATCTCCCAGTGCTTCATTTTCAACAATGTTTTCCATCCTGGGCTGCTAGAAATTTTGCAACATTGCAGCATATCGATCGGAATTCACTGTCATGGTTACTCCCTCCTCTGAGAACAACTGCAATAGTGTGTTGCATCTAACAGCCCCCATCTTCCAGATATTGTTTTCAAAACATAAGTATTTTAGATAGTATGTCATGCTAATCTTGAGGAAAATAAACTTTCTTCTTTATGTACCTACATTACTCTTTTATTTTGCCTCAAATCTGCAATCAGTTCTGCCCCACCCAGTATATTGAGAGGTTGAGATTGTATTGACCTTTTAGGCAATTAGACAGATTTTAACCCTAATACAAGTATTCTAATTAAATTGTTCTAACAATTAATTGTTCTAACTGTTATTGTTAGTAGGCTAATTTCAACATAGAAAATAACACCTCAAAAATACAAAGAAGCTGAAAAAATCAAAAAAATCAAATAAATAAAAAAAATCATGCAAAAATAAAAAAAATCATTGATTTTTGATTTTTTTGATTTTTTAAAAAAATCAAAAAAATTGCCAACCCTGCGTTCTAGCAATGATTGGATCCCTGTGACAGTATGTTGGACGCGTTCAAGCGTTGATTGGATTCTTGTGACTGTTACGTTGGACAAGTTCAAGCGTTGATTGGATTCTTGTTACTGTGATGATGCAAGCGCCGTTTTTTTTAATGAAACAGCTGTGGCATCTTGCAGAGACTCATCAGTGATGATGATGGACTGAAAGTGGAAGTGTGCTGGACGTTTCAGATTTTTGGGTCCTGCTTTCCGATTTGCTGTATTTACCAGTTAATATATTACCCCTCTGGAATTCCACACTGTCTGGTAGATTTATAGGACATAAAACTAGTAGATCTATTAATGCTGCTGTGCACTGTGCTATCAGCTACCTATCTCAGTATCTGTTGTGTGACTCTTTAACGTTTAGAAGATCTGCATTCCTCAAGTGTTTTTGTATATTGATGCCGGTTAAATTGTCAATATTTAGCTTGTTACCTTGCTCCATCCAAATGTACAAAGCTAATGAATAGACTTATCAATAATTATTTACCCAAAAATCCTAAAGTGGTTGACACCACCTTGGCCTGTTGGCCATTATTGAAGGCAATAAGTGCCCTTTTTAGCCATCCATTATGATCCACATACTGTTATAGTTAGTAGGCTAATTGCAACATAAAAAATAACCTTTTGAAAAGACAAAAAAATAAATAAACTGAAAAAATAAAAAATAAATAAAAAAAATCTTGAAAAAATCTAAAAAAATTATTGATCTTCATTTTTTACTAAAAAATAAAAAAAAATCACCAACCCTGGAATTCAAATCTACAAAATCCCCGAATTCTGACACTGTGTGTGACTAAATGCGGCATATTGTGAGACTAATTCCGACAGCACTTCAAAATCGTAATTCGTAATTCCGACACCCTGTGTTAGAATTCAAACACCCTTTGTGAGCTGTGTTGGGATACAAAACCCTGTGTCACGGCTCTGTGTTATAATTCCAACACCGTGTTGGAATTAGTTTTTATGTGTCTAAAACCGTCTCTTAAATCAATCATCTATTAATTTATTTACCACTTAAAATCAGCAAATACAAGTATACTTAAAGTATACTTAAAGGATTCCTAATATATTCACAGACTTCAAAATACGCAGATCGGAAGCACCAGAACTATAAGCTAAAACCTTAAAGTCTGTGTCGGACACTGGAACGTTGCACTGTTCGGCGTTGCACTTTTACACTCGGGTCGCTGAGCATAGAGGTAGGAGTTATAGGACTGGGCAGTTACTATCGCGCCCTCCTCATTCGGCTGTGCGCACTCACGCCGAACAGTGCAACGTTCCAGTGTCCGACACAGACTTTAAGGTTTTATATTTTTCATCCAAGTCACTTTTTTCTAGTTGTATTTTTGGCAGATCATCACATGAAATAATTAAGATTTCGAGAGAAGAATAACACAAAGATCAAATATTTGCGATTGAACCTTTCACAGAAGCAGCAACAAACGAAACATACTGAGATTCAGATAACTCAGATGATGCAGCCACTAGCAATTATGCTCGCCGATCGAGAATAGTCATTGTAGCAACAGTAATCGCCAAATGTGAAAACAATGACTATCGACAGAGAAGAAAGTCATCTGTGGTCGCCATGGCCACATTATACTACAACATATACGTGGCTAGCCCGTGAGTTTTAGTTATAGACTTTGGCCAGCAGATAAATCAGATGATATTTTTCTGCTATTGAAGCCAATCGGCACATCTAATAGAAAAATAAACTTATTCATGGGCTGGAACATGGATTGGTCCCATAAACACGATACAATTGGTCCCAAGCCAACATATTATATATATGTGATATCTATTCTGGTTTCATTTGGCTTCTCAAAAATTTTGAAAAAAAGAATGGCTATTGCAATAAATTTTCAAAAATATCGGTTAGGAAATGCAATAATGCAGGAGACCCTAAGTAAAACAATCAGGGTCTATAGGGCACCCTTCTACTTCGATCCTTGATGAAGTGCAATACAACAATCAACAACGTCGGCCAGCAAAGAGACATCAGAAGCGCTGCAAATGCAGTGCTTCGTAAACAATGTTGACAATGCACCCACAAACATTCGTAAAATGGGAAACCTTCCTATTCATTTTGAATGAATGGAAGCATTCTATGCTAAACATTGAATTGTATTCTGCCATGATTGGTTTATCATCAGTATTGTCCATTATGAATACATATACTATTACGTATTATCCATTATGAACAACCTTGCTTGATTTACTATCGGAAAAAGTGTTGTTTGAAGAAACGTTATGTTAATGCCGAGCGGTTCCATATGGAACCAAGCTATAATTTTTCACATACGACGAAAAATAAAAATATGAACATACTTTTTGCTTATTACCATCACAAATGATAATATTCTCACAAGGAACCGAAAAAGAATTCAGAAAATAATTCTCATCATTAATGGGTTAATCCCTCCCTATTTTTGTCCCTTCTATTTCAACTAAAATTTTTGGATCAAAAAAAGTGGTGAAGGTGGATCAGAAATAATAGGTATATGAACCTTAATTTTTAGAATTCAATCCTGAGATATATTCCATGCCTAAAAGAAGTTTAATAAAAGTAGAGCCACAAGATTTAAGAAGTAGGAAAATTAAAATTCCAATCCTGGACTCTAGTTCTACACTAGGTAGGCTTAAAAATACAAGTAAAACTCAAAAAAGGAAGTCTATGAGAAAAAAGTTAATAAAATGAAATATTTCAACACATAGCTAGCCAGTCTAGGACACTAAGACAGATTAAGCCAGCAGTGTGGAAATCCAGAGGGGTAATATATTAACTGGTAAACATAGCAAATTGGAAAGCAGGACCCAAAAATCTGGAACGTCCAGCCAGTGTGGAAATCCAGAGGGGTAATATATTAACTGGTAAACATAGCAAATTGGAAAGCAGGACCCAAAAATCTGGAACGTCCAGCACACTTCCACTTTCAGTCCATCATCATCACTGATGAGTCTCTGCAAGATGCCACAGCTGTTTCTTTAAAAAAAAACAGTGCTTGCATCATCACAGTGACAAGAATCCAATCAACGCTTGAACGCGTCCAACGTAACAGTCACAAGAATCCATTTCAATGCTTGAACGCGTCCAACGTCACAGTCAAATGAATCCAATCATTGCTAGAACATGTGCAACGCAAGTCACAAGAATCCAATTACCATCAGAACGCGTGCAACGTCACTGCCACTGGAATCCAAACAGCGTTAGAAAGCTAGAATGGACCGCCCCAAATGCACACATTGTTAACGCACTAATGCTAATTTAATGGGTAATGCTACATTTCTTATTTCAAGCGCCTAAT
>NW_025939444.1:0-8578 GCF_000764305.2 Hyalella azteca | reverse complement strand
AGTCCAGCAACTATCTCAATCAATCGTCAGTTATGGAAAGATCGGGTTCCAAAGGCCGGATCCCTTGTGAGGCTTTTGAATCAAGTCACAAAAAACAAAAAGTTCAAGAATCGGCAACAGGAGATGGGCCTTGCATAGTGACAAACCAGAGATTTTTTAGAATCAGTTCATTTTTAACTTCCTCATTTACCTAAGATTTAAACCAATTTCTTATGTATGATAAGGCTGGTATCCAGGATACTTTACTGGTCTACTTATGGGACTCAAAAATGAACTTGAGGGAGAGTCTAAAAAACTCTCTGCTTTGCCACTATGCTTTACTTGTCTACTTATAGGACTCAAAAATGAACTTGAGGGAGAGTCTAAAAAAAACTCTCTGCTTTGCCACTATGCCTGAGTAAAGCCAGTGACTGGGGCCCTGGGCCAGTCCCAGTGTACCTAGCCTACCTACTTTCTAATTGGAACTCAAAATGAGTTTCCATTCTCCTAACTAAAATAATTTATAATGAAAGGCTTTGAACAAAATCTAATTTGACAACACTAATAACATAAATTCAGCTAAATTTAAACTAGTTCAGCAATATAGACTAGTTACAAAATTCGTCATGGTTTCCAATTGAAATTAGGAGACATTCCTCCGACGTCCAACACAATGACGAACATATTGATGACTATGACGATAGGAGCATTCTGTGTTGGCCACGAACAAAAACACTCGTACATGATAAATTTTTAGGTACATGAAATTTTGTTGAATTATAGTCCTGATAAAATTCAGAAAACTACCAGCAATACTTACATTAAACAATACGAAACTCCTTCAAGGTTCAAATATTAGCTACACGTATCACACGAACACCTCCATCAACAAAGTCGAACTAAGCAAGAATCGAAATGTTGCCACAATTCTCCTCAAAAATTGTAGTAAATAATTGCATGTGAAAAAGTGCACACAACTTCCATTCACTTGTATTTTTCATGCATTCTAACATAAATTGCTTTCACGATTGTAACTTATTTAGATAAAAATTTCAATAATTATAAATTATTGTTATTTTATATTTTATTATGAATATCTTTTGAAAATACGTGTATTCGTCATCGAAGATGGTCCAATTAAACTGTTCCGAGTCCTTAATTTATTGGCCGATCTATGCATGATTTTATTAGTTTATACGCTTGCGATAATGACCAGAATGCAATCATATATTACTGCATGAAGATCGGTGTTCTACCAAATTTTGGCTTGATGTATCAATCAACATAAGCTTAGTTGACGTATTTTCTGGTGCAAATTGAATTTTTCTAATGTTTTATGTCGACTTAATCACATCTTTTCAATAGAAAAAATTGACATATGAGGCAAACCTGTTGTTATTAATTCAGAAAATGATCGCCAGTTTCTGACTCGATCGACAATTCTACGGACTCGCCAGCGGACTCGCCTGTCCGGTCGGACAAAAGCGCGTGGGCGTTTAGCGTGGGTTACAGCGTGGGCCAGCCCGGCCCTGAACCTGCCCTATACCAGCTCTCCATTTAGCCACGTTTTATTACCTCAATTCGTAACCAATAATTATGAAATTTAATATATGGTTTCACATGCTTATTGCGCAGTCCCGACGATTTTTTTTATAATTTTAACTCATCTCCTTTGCAAATAAAACGTGTGCAAACGGGCAAATTCCGTCCCGTAGCCACGTTTTATTCCCTCAATTCGTAACCAATAATTATGAAATTTAATACATGGTTTCACATGCTTATTGCGCAGTCGCGACGATTTTTTTTTTTTTAATTTTAACTCATCTCCTTTGCAAATAAAACGGTAGAACGGGTGCAAACGGGCAAATTCCGTCCCGTAGCCACGTTTTATTCCCTCAATTCGTAACCAATAATTATGAAATTTAATATATGGTTTCACATGCTTATTGCGCAGTCGCGACGATTTTTTTTATAATTTTAACTCATCTTGTTACGAGCACCGTTCGTGTTTCGTGAACATTACCATTTAGATTTTATCTGATTCCCTCAGTGTACGGCGCGCACTTCAAACTGATTAGCATCGCTCCATTCCCTGGATATTTGCGAACAAGCGTAAGTTTTTACAATTACATTCCTGATTACGACAGTGGGCAAATTTAAATAATAATGAAGAGGTACTTTCATTTACCTGTGAGTTGTGACGAAGGTTGAATTGACAGTTACCATTTCAATTCTATATCTACTGGCAACTGCCGAATTTGTTTTGCGACTAATATTTCATGTATCTTATTACTGGTATGTCCGATGAAATAACTGTCAGGCATCAAATCACTCCATTGCAGTGATTGCACCAACGTTGCCTAAACTTGCCCGGTTGCCATAGCACTTTTGTTGCCAGCTTCCAAAAGAAGGCTTAAGATCCGTTAAGTATTGAAGGAATTATGGACGGCCCAGTTGCTTAAAAAATACGTTTATTGGTTTTAATTAAAAAATAATTCATGTAAAAATCTGTAATAATTCCTGCAGCAGCGTATCGATAATTAATACTCATATTCCAAAATTCATGCAGATCCGTTAAATATTGAAGGAATTATGAGCGGCCCAGTTGCGCGAGTCCGCAGGCGGGTCCGTAAAATTGTCGATTGAGTCAGTTTCTGACACAAAAATATACCGTTACGTGTTTCGTATAGCTACCGCAAATCGGTTAAATTTTCCACGGCCAGGAGCCAGTTATTTTGAAAGCTCTCACCAAAACACATCTGCCATCTATTAGTTTCGACTGAACAAGTTCGTAACATTTATAAAAGAAATGAAGTTTGCTGACGCCTTAACAACGTTTAAACAGTTTGCCGTGTATATATGTCAATGTCGCGGTGAAAAAAGTTCAGTATCGATTCATCGAGTATATAGATTATTTCTTAATAAGATGAACTTTGAAGAATACAAAAAAACTGTTTTGCAATGATGCATCAACGAACTTTGATGGCCTAAGATCCGCACTTGCCATTGTATACATCAACGCACGTTCATGTATCATTTCTAATAATTATATTATCTAAGGGGACGATAGAGCTACTATTGAGTATTGCACCGGGTCTTCTGTGATGGAAAGATGCAGCCTCAATCATGTTTGGTTGTGGCAGTTGGCTCGGCTTCTACTTAGAAATCATGGTAAAGCTTCGACGCAGCACGCGTTAAAGTTTCAGTTCGATAAATTTATTCGGGATCTTGAAGCAGCACCTCGAAAGTAGCACTTTGAGTGGCTGCTCTTGTACCTAAAGCTCACGTCATCAGTTACGGTTCAGTCATTGTTGATCCTCTTCTTCGGAGTTTGACTATTGGACGGTTATAAATAGATGCGGTGGATAGATTAACAGCATACCATGGTGGTGAAACTTTTATAGCGATAGCTACCCGTGGTACTCTCTCACTTTCTATAAACTATGACGTCACCTGAGTAAACGATGTTATGAGTTCGTATCCACTTGAAACCGTTGAAACCTATGATTGAGCTGGACTCCGATAAGTTTTCACTGCAGACAAAATGAATTTTTTGGCGTTTTATTTTATTTAAATGCTTAGTTCATGACAGGTTGCAACGAATCCGTCATTTCCTAATCTAAAGTAGAATTGACTTTGGCATATAAATTTAAAAACAACCCACACTTTATCTAACTACGACAATTTGGAATTTTGGAATTTATGCAGAATTTGTCACAAATTTTCATAAAGCATCGAACGGGTATAAATGCATTGACCAAACCTTCATTACTGCATTTCTGCTAACAATAATTAATGCTCTGTGAGTCCGACTGAGGAAAGTCTAATTCTCAGCTCGGATTTTTTTTTGTAGAAGGCCGTAGACTGATTTTCGGATCGATAAAACATAGAATAAATTTTCATCTAAATGCATTACCTAAATATTGATCGAAAAGAGGGCTAAATAGTTCCCACGTTGATTAAAATGATTGGATGTGCTACCTATACTGATTTTTAAAATGTGTTCTAAATTAATGTAAAGAAAATAGCACTTTTTACCCTCATATGATGGTGCCTATTCCGCTCTCAGAGTAGTTATGCTAGTCCGGGAGCTTTGTGACGCACGAGTTAATAAGGGGGTAAAATCAGTCGGCAAACTTGATCCTTGTTTCCTTATATTTCGGCGTCGAAACCTGCACGTACAGGATTCTATAAGAGTGTGAACATACAAGAAACCGAGATCATATAATGATAATTATAGTTTAATGAACGCATACATTATATTTACTCTACAGTTTAAAGTTACTATCTCGAGCTCCTCGGTCAACGATATATTGATACTATTTTTACACGTTGAAATGAACGTGACAGTGCCCTCATTTTGATGGTGACTTCGAATCTTAATTCCGCACCAAAGGATGGGCAACTCAGACGTCGTCCACCGAATGTAGATTGGGTCTCTTTAAACAAAATTAGCGGAGCTTCACATACACGACATACATGCGACATTCACCAGATGCAAATGATCAGTCACATGTAGCTATATCAATCGTACAGGTAATTTTTTCGTCACAAGAAAACGATCACTTATTCGCCACATGCGATCGATCACTTGTGCGCCACATGCAACCAATCACTTATTCGCCACATGCCCACGGTTAATTATTCGCCACACACATACGATTAATTATTCGCCACGGGCAAGCGATCACTTATTCGCCACGTGTGAGCGATCACCTATTCGCCACATGCACACGATTAATTATTCGCCATACACATAGGATCATTTATTTGCCATGCGCGAGTGATCACTTATTCGCCCCGTGAACATGATTAGTTATTCGCCATATATGTACGATCGACTATTCGCCTCCTGCAAACGATCAATTATTCGCCGCAATCGATCAATTATTCGTCAACTATTCGCTAATCAATCAACTATTCGCCACATACAAACGTACACGTATAACTCTCATTGGATGTGCTATACTAATTTTAAAATCTGTTCTAAATTCATATAAAGAAAGAGCACTTTTTGCCCTCATGTGATGGTGCCCTCATTTTGCTGGTGACTCCGAATCTTAATTCCGCAACAAAGGATTGGCGACTCAGACGTCGTCTACCGCATGTAGATTGGGTCTCTATACACAAAATTAGCGGAGCCTCACATACACGACATACATACGACATTCCCCAGATGCAAACGATCAGTCACATGCAGGCAATCATGCAGGTCATTTTTCGCCACAAGAAAACGATCACATATTCGCCACATACGATCGATCACTTGTTCACCACATACAACCGATCACTTATTCGCCACATGCACACGATTAATTATTCGCCATACACATACGATTAATTAATTATTAATTAATTAAACGTGTGAGCGATTACCTATTCGCCACATGCACTCGATTAATTATTCGCCATACACATGTGATCAATTATTCGCCACGTGCGAGTGATGTGCACTTATTCGCCACGTGCACATGATTAGTTATTCGCCATATATATATACGATCGACTATTCGCCTCCTGCAAACGATCAATTATTCGCCGCAATCGAATAATCATTCGTCAACCATTCGGCAATCAATCAACTTTTCGCCACATATAAACGTACACGTATAACGATCATATATCAACTATTCGCCACATACAAACGTACACGTATAACGATCATTTATCAGGAACGACCGCATAAATGCACCGGGAAAAACTGGTAACCCAGTCTGTTTTTCTTACAAATTTAACTTTGATTACACGGGTCTGAAAAAAATCTGAAAATTGTTTTTATTTCTGAAAGGGTGACTGTTTTTTGCACTGATTTCATTTTGGGTCAGTATTACCGCCGAACCTCAGCGGACATACAAAATGTGCACTGCTATTCACACACGACAAATTTTAACGCAGCGTAGAATTTTACCTGATGCCCTCGTGTGTACTGCTAAATTGCTGCGGAGATTTGCCGCAATAGTTTGCTGGAGATTTGCGCAATAGCTGGAGATTTGCCACAATAGTTTGCGGAGATTTTTCCGCAATAGTTTAGCTTGCAATGGCATTCATTGTAATTTTTCACACTAAGCGGTTTTTGACGCCACATCCTCGTGTGGTGCAGACAGTGGTTCGGCGAGGACTTTTGCAGCTCCAGCTACTAGAAGAGTTAGGAATAATTAACCTCATTTCTTCTCGTAAATGAATGTAATGAGTAATGAATTAATTTTTTAATGAAAAGAATGTGAATATTGAAACATACCTTCATTGGCCTTAAATTTATTATATTGTGAAGCCTTATTTTTTTCCTCTGCTGCCTTTTAATACAACAAGTATAAAAGGAGAGCCTTCTTTCCTTTACTCTGAGCAGCATTTAATAGACACGGTTCACAAACGGAATGTGAGTATTAATTATCGATACGTTGCTACAGGAATGAATACAGATTTTTACATGAATTATTTCCTAACCTAACTTAACCTAACATAACCTAACCTAATCTAACCTAACCTAACCCAACTTAACCTAACCTAATCTAATAATAATTCATGTAAAAATCTGTAATAATTCCTGCGGCAGCGTATCGATAATTAATACTCAACTCACATTCCAAAATTCGAGCAGATCCGTTAAGTACTGAAGGAATTATGAGTGTCCAAGTTGCATAAAAAATACGTTTATTGGTTTCAATTTAAAAATATTTCATGTAAAAATCTGTAATAATTCCTGCGGCAGCGTAACAATAATTAATACTCATATTCCAAAATTCATACAGTTCCGTTAAGTATTGAAGGAATTATTAGTGTCCTAGTTACTTAAAAAAATACGTTTATTGGTTTTAATTAAAAATAATTCATGTAAAAATCTGTAATAATTCCTGCGGCAGCGTATCAATAATTAATACTCACATTTCAAAATTCATACAGATCCGTTAAGTATTGAAGGAACTATGAGTGTCCCAGTTGCGCGAGTCCGCTGGCGAGTTCACAGGCGGGGGTCCGTAGAATTGTCGATTGAGCCCTGCACAACTGAAAGATTCCAGCACTAAAAACGGGTGGATAGCTAGAGGTCAGCATAGCCCAAGTCCACAGTGCGATTCATATACCTTCCCGAGCGTAACGCAGCCGGGCATCTTCGCGGCTTTTGACACAATGCGCTCACCACAACAGCGCCGTTCAGTCACAAGCCGGAGTGCATACAGGCCGGAGCACAACTGGCCGGGGCGCAAAAGGCCCTACCGCAACCGCTACTCCTAACGTAACCTAACCTAACCTGCGCCCGTGCGCCGCCTGTTGCGGTAGGGCCTGTTGCGCTCCGGCCAGTTGTGCTGCGGCGCTGTGAAGCAGTGGCTGTGTTGTGCAAAACGGATTTACTGTTAGCCGGAGTTACCCACAGTTCATTGATCTGAGGCTATGTGTAGATATTGCATGCTGATGGTTGGCGTTGGGCCCAGGGCCTATTTACGAGTCAATTTTGTTACCCACGGCTGTGCTCCCCTAAAAACTGCCTCGTGTGAATGATTACACGGTAAATACTATCGCGTTTTTTACGCTTGCGGTATTAGCCGCCTTGTGTGAAAGGGGCTTAATATGAGCCGATGCCAACACCGCGCTGTGAACGGGAGCCGATTTAGGTGACGTTGATACTGCTCTCTTCTTGTGAGCCGAAGCCAACAACACGCAGAAGACGGCGATACAGTCACCGAGTGCTGCTGAGAATCCGAAGTATGCAAAACTGTCATCGCATTCATGAGCTTTGCCTGTACAGGGATGCTTTCACCGCGTTCTGTATAGAAGTCAATGTTTATGATAATATAGCCGAGCTCTACATACGAGCCAATGCCATCACATACACCGCTGAATCACCAATGTAGTCATTGATTACATCACATTACACACAGGAGCTGAAGTAAACAAATAAAATGTACCACATTATGCGGTGGCGACGTTAAACTCGTGCCCAAAGGGTGCGAACTGCGCTCGAGGTCGCTGCCGGGAGGATTCTGAAGGAGCCCGGCCCTCATTTCTTGGTGGAAAAAAAAAACTGGGCTCGAACTGGAAGCCCCGACTCGTGGAAAATTAATTTAAAAATATATTCAAATTAATTCAGAGCAATATCTTTCAATTTTAAATTTGGTCGTCGCCAAACATTGAAATGTGTTTGAGCACGGCGTACATAGAGAATTAACTGCTTCCGAAAATTATTGTATGAGGCAGAGAAACATTAAAGTTAGCCACGTATTTCGATTAATGACATAGTTTGTTTAATACGCGAATGTCAATTCGGACTAAAGAATCACGAAATTGCAAAGAAGTTTTCTATAACTGTAGTCAGCTGTGTCCATGGCTGTGTCATGAAGTAAGGCTGGAAAGATTGGAGTTGAGTAAACTTGAGTTGTGACGGTCTGACGGATCGTTTCCACCGTGACGGTGGCGAGACAGGAGTTTCGTTTGTTCGTTCATGGTGGCAAGACGTGTGGTGCTTACGCTCAACAACCAAAGTTCACGGTGCTGTAGTCAAATCTGAAACACAGTGCAAATTTTATATTTACTAGGGATTACCGAATTAGTGTGAACTGTGAAGAACACTCAAAGGTGGAAAGTATGGCTGAATCATCGTCAGGCC
>NW_025939443.1:2098-3279 GCF_000764305.2 Hyalella azteca | reverse complement strand
TTTCATTCATCCGAGTTTATTTCTTATTGTTGCCGCTTTTTTTGTGTTCAATTGGTGGAAATGTGTGTCACTATTAGGACAATTTGACCGAGATTCCTCTGAGTATGCAACAAACAATGCAGCTATTGCTCTGGGAGCGCTGAACTAAAATTCGATGCTTGTTTAAGTTTCAATCCAAAATGCACCAGTTGCTCTCCCATGGCGCCTAGTAGCTCTTCTTGCCGTGTTAGCTTTACTGCCTGGCACTCGTCCTCGAGTGAAACTTTATTTATTTATATAAATATTATTTATTTTATACTTATATATATTTATATATTTATTTTATATTATTTAGATCCTACTAACCTGCGGATTCTTTCTACAATATACAAAACAAAATAAGCGAGACTTTGTCCGAATAGCCAAGCATTTTTTGGCCTTTTGTGGGTCATCCTGACCCGTTTTGGCCCGACAAAGGGGTGCCTCAGTACTACATTAGTTCACTACGCGTGATGTTTGTAAAAGAAAGTGTATCGTTATTCAGATAATAAGACCAAGACATATTTCAGACCGTCTTATGTGAGTCCCTTTTGGATTCACTATATTTCTGTTAATTTCTGTATCATATGTTACTGAATATTATTATTCAATATTGAATATTTTATTCAATAAATATTTCAATATTCATTTTTATTCAATATTTTATTCAATTTAAATAATTTTATTATATCGTATTATTATTAATATGCAATAAAGTATTCTGTTATGGAATATTTACCTGTTTTTATTATTACGTCTATACACGCTTCAAAAACCGCTCTGAAAATTGAATTCTTTTTGGTTTGCACACCCTTTCTGGCTTGTAGGTTTTCCCAGTGTGAAACCGATATCTGTCCCTCACAACAACACCACCTCTCCCCTCACAACACCAGCACCATCTCTCTCCTCACAACACCAGCACCACCTCTCCCTCAAAAACACCAGCACCTCTCCCCTCACAACACCAGCACCTCTCCCCTCATAACACCAAGCACCTCTTTCCTCACAACACCAGCACCACCTCTCCCCTCACAACGCCAGCACCACCTCTCCCCTCACAACACCAGCACCACTTCTCCCCTCACAACACCAGCACCTCTCCCCTCACAACACCAGCACCACCTCTCCCCTCACAACACCAGCACCACCTCTCCCCTCACAAC
>NW_025939443.1:0-720 GCF_000764305.2 Hyalella azteca | reverse complement strand
GCCTAGTAGTCCGAGCTTCAGAGTTGGGATGGAGTCCCGCTCGTCACGCGCCTAGTAGTCGCAGCTTCAGAGTTGGGACGGAGTCCCGCTCGTCATGCGCCTAGTAGTCCGAGCTTCAGAGTTGGGACGGAGTCCCGCTCGTCACGCGCCTAGTAGTCCCAGCTGTGGATTTGGGACGGAGTCCCGCTCGTCACGCGCCTAGTAGTCGCAGCTTCAGAGTTGGGACGGAGTCCCGCTCGTCACGCGCCTAGTAGTCCCAGCTTCAGAGTTGGGACGAAGCCCCTCTAGTCACGCGCCTAGTAGTCCCAGCGTCAGAGTTGGGACGGAGTCCCGCTTGTCACGCGCCTAGTAGTCCCAGCTTTAGAGTTGGGAAATCGAAACTACTGAAGTCAACTATAGTTATGAATGGAAAATTCCTAAAATAAATTGTGTGAAAAATGAATAAATCACATTGTCCGAGTCGTTACACTCTTTCTGCACGTAGCGCTGATACGACCTTTTGCCGAGCCAAACTGAGTCTAGATGACCCACATGAGAGGAAAAATTGCATCGCTATTTGGACAGTCACACTCATTTCTCAGAGTGATGCACAAAGGGTTCAATTTAACCATAAGATAACCGCACTTGAACATAAACAAAATGTTGGCAATTAAATCAATGGCTTCCGAGAACTCAATCGTTATTTACCAATAACGCGATCAAGAGTTCTAACTCTGATTT
>NW_025939442.1:0-707 GCF_000764305.2 Hyalella azteca | reverse complement strand
TAGTGGTGCTGGTAGGGCCTCCCGGAATGTTTTCTCCTGGGACGTTTTTCTCCCCAATGTTTTCTCCCCACGCTGGAGAGGATATTCTACATCCTCCTTCTAAAAGTTACTAAGAAGTATCTTACTTGTTATTAAATACAAAGTTCTCCCTCTAACACATCTTCTCGACGTACAATTCTTGGCTTTAAAACTCCTGCAAAAAAAGATTGTAATTATTCTCATAATGTATAGCGATATTCGCGAAAAAATATCTTCAAGCCTGTGTGATGATGTTAGTGATGATGTTAGTGATGTATGTGTAAGTGTGATGTTAGTGATGATGTTAGTGATGTATGTGTAAGTGTGATGTTAGTGATGGTGATGTATGTGACGAATGTGAAATTCAATATTCATGATAACTGGAAAAAATAAGGCAGGTAGCGGCTTCAGCCACGCCTAAAATTTTTCACAATTTGCACTAGAAAAAACCTGTTTAAAAAAGATCTCTTTTTAGTATCTCGGCAGACGAAAGTGTGAGATTTGCCTCGACATTCCGCAACACTCAGATAAATAGTTGAAATTTTTTTAAATAAAGTCGCACTTATTGCTTCACGTGGGTCACCCTGACCCGCTTTGGCACGGCGGCAAATGGCATATTATACGTTCGGTGATACGTTCGGTCTCTGCTCTTAAGAAACTGTGGAACTATTAGGACCGTATGACCCATT
>NW_025939441.1:0-406 GCF_000764305.2 Hyalella azteca | reverse complement strand
GGTGCATGTAAAAAACACTGAAGCGAACACCACCTTCATTGGCCAGGTTCTGGGTTCAAGCACCAACGCCGACACACTGGATGGTTTGTCTGCTGCCGGGCAAATTACATTGCAAACCGCAGACGGTGTTAACCAGAATCCGTCAGCGATGGGTGTACCCAATGCTGTGCTGGCACAGGGTGGCCTGTTCATCGACGCGGTGGCTGGCGATGTGTTGCTGACCAACGCAGTTAACAGGCTGGATGAAGTGGCCATCAAGGCCAACACGGTTGCAAACCAGAATGTGGCCTTGAACAGTGAAACATCCATTAAGCTCCACAGCCTAGAGCGCCGCGAATTGGGTGCCACCGCCGACACAACACACGCGGGTGTCGCCGCTGGTTTGAATGGCACCGGCCAGGTGTCC
>NW_025939440.1:0-1142 GCF_000764305.2 Hyalella azteca | reverse complement strand
CGAAAATAGGAACACTTACGAGAATTCCAGCACTTACGAGCACTTACGGCCACCGCAATACCTATGACCATCGCTGCACTTACGACCTACGCAGGATTGGATGAGTACATATTTATAGACACACCACTGACCATTATTCAGACGTTCCAGGCTCGTATACCTAATGTACCAGCTAGAAATTAGTGGCTGTTTTGGCCATGATTAGTGGCTGTTTCGGCTCTGATTAGTAGCTGTTTTGGCAATAATTTACCCTCCTTAAAACGGCTACTTGGATCGGAATTCCGCCTTGATTACATGCGTCGTTTACCTCTGGATATTCGAGCTTTATCAGCTCCAGCTTAACGCTGACAAACCACTGTATGGCCGCCGAAAACACGCCAATAACTATTAGCATTGAGTTCAGTGGAGTAGAAAAATCTGCTTAAGCATGGAAGTGGTCATCTGCCTGTTAAACTAGGGCCTATAATTTCAAAAAAAAGTTAAGATATCGTAAATTCATCAGCCAATCATTGACGGCCTTTCAAGCAAAATACATCAATCATAGGCAAGAAAATAGAGCGTAAGTACTTACGTTCACTAAGCGAGTTTTGAAAGTATGGCCCCAGGATATAAACTTTAAAAATCAATTTTTTTAGTTGTAGTTTTTTTTATTCAATTATGGAGTATCCACAGTAATATTATAAATGAATGAATAAATGAATGAATGAGCACAATCACTCACCCTCCGAAGACTGCATTCAGGTGCATGAACTCACATATTCATGTACACGTAGTGGCACCCATGTATGTGTACGGTACGTGCAGGTACGTGCTGGTACGTGCAGGTACGTGCAGGTACGTGCAGGTACGTGCAGGTACGTGCAGGTACGTGCAGGTACGTGCAGGTACGTGCAGGTACGTGCAGGTACGTGTAGATACGTGCAAGGTACCTTCAGGTACGGGCAGGTACTCACGTGTAGAAGGGTCTCCTGGCTGCGTTCTTGTACCACATGACGAGGACGGGCACGACGTCGGGGCGATGACGCGCAGCGACGCACGGCAGCTTGGCCACGGCACCGGCCACCGCAGCATGGGATGACATGTTCACTGCACACGGTAACATGTTCATTGCACACGGTACATGTTTTCTGCACACTGCTGTT
>NW_025939439.1:64607-130855 GCF_000764305.2 Hyalella azteca | reverse complement strand
GAAAGCCTCAAAAACCGATTAAGTAAAGTCGCGACCTCCCTGGCCGCTGAATGACTGCGTTGAAATTTAAAAATGAATTGGTATAGAAATTTAAATTTGAACATCCCTGATTAGTTGCCATAGAAGATCTATAAACTATAATTTAACCTTTTCGACACAACCTTATACGAGTTCAACCATGCCTATATGGCGCAGGATAGCACCAGTCAATTACACTTCTTGCCCCTAACGTCCCGTTTGACATGTTACCTCCCTTCTGCTGGATGTCCACAGCGGAGTAGAACGATTCAACCACGGCTTCACACCCAACCATGGACACAGCCACATCCAGAGCAGTACAGAGTTCTGCCCAACCTTCTCAAACACCTGCAAAGCACTTTTAGTTAGTTTCAGTGCGAATGATTTATAGAGCATTTATTTACTTAGTAAACATAACTCCTCAGCATGTAACATGGCTGAGGAGTTACGTGTTACGGAGGAGGAGTTACGCGTAAATTAAACAGTGTTTCGCATTTTGATACTTTACAAATAACATTCTACATGCACATATATTGTTGATGTATTGGATTTGGCAGAAGTTAGCGACAACGACTTCCCACATTTGATACGTGCTTTGCGCATCAATCATCACCAGCGACTGAGTGTGCACTACGTACTGAAATAAATTGTGCAGCAAATCTTAAAGTTGTACTGTTGTCGAGTACCGTTGTAAATCAGTGTTTGAGTAGGGCGTATATTCAAAGCAAGATGTAATAAAGCGGCCAGTTTTGAATTTAACTTCAAGCCAACTTGTGGCCAGAACAGAACTCGCTATTACTAGCATTAGAAAAATATTTTATGAAACTGGGTTGCTTTTAGAGCATATGTTTTTTGAATTAGCCTGCGCTGATGGTTAGTTCAGAGTAGTACCATGATTGGCGCAGAGAGGTGCTGGTTCGCAGCTCTGTGCACCAGTTTCTGGTCAGAATCGGCAAGGAGGCCGGGCGCAGAGCAGAATTGTAGCAGTGAGTTGCGAGTTCGAGACCGCAAAATACTGTGAATGTTTTGCGATGTTAAGAACCGGTGACAGGCCTACGGCCTACTGAACGCTGAAACCGCTATTATTATTATTAAAAAAACATGATTTCAAGATCATAAGATGCAAATTCAGGTTATTCCTTTAAGTCACCAAGGCTTGTTTAATCTAAAGCTTCAAATTCAGAGAAAATCTGTGACGATAAACAGAACGAAGCATCAATTGTTCGCCTTTTCACATTGATAGTATCTTCTTTACTTTCATCAAATCAAATCTGAGGCTGATTGAATAAAAACAAATTAAAACTGAATTACTACTATTACAGCAGGCGTCATTTTTATAGTATCTTCTGTACTTTTATCAAATCAAATCTGAGGTTGATTGAATAAAAACAAATTAAAACTGAAATACTAATATTACAGCAGGCGTCATTTTAGATGCAAATAGAAACGAGCATGACAAATGAGAATTTGCCTATTTGTCACACTTGAACAAATAAATAAGCAATGAAAGTTACCTAGAACCTTAAAATTTGGTAACTGAATACAATTTTTTCTCTCAGCCTGGAACAATGCCTTTTTATCCACGTAGAAAGATTTAAAAAATGCGGCTTCATCGAAGGAGCTTGAAAATGAATTGCCGTTTGAAAAAGAGAACTCGTACTTCTCCTCTTCGGCCACGCAGCACGACTTCACCAGCTGTGAGGAGACTTCTGGGAGCTGCGGAAACCAGGTCTTGAGGGAGAACCCCGACTTACCCCTTACACAATCGTGTGTGTAAGTACAAAACTTGAAGTACGTTTCATTCGAAAATTGAGGATCGAAGTCAAGATCTTCTTCAGACTGCCTTTTCTTCACCTGAAATTACGTAATTATTGGTAGCTCAGAACAATTTACATATTCAGTCCTAATCAAAATGCTGTATACAAGAGCATAAAGATAAAACCGCAAAAAACAAATTCTACGAAAGAAGCTCATAGCCCTTCGAGCGATTTTGTTGTTTTTTTACAGTATAATGGGATTTCTCGTAAGAGGTTGAGCTGCATCTAAGCATTAAAACATAAATTGTAGGCCTATAATGTCGCTGAAATCGGTAGGTATACAAGATTATCATATCACCAAATCAGTTTACGATTACATTTTTGCAAACAAAAGAATTGTTGTCGAGTAATCTGATTAAAAAATAGTGAAAATATTCTTGTTTTCAACAATTTGAATTTATTTCAATGAAATGTGACACAAAAAGTCAAGACTCAAGTATTACGTACGTGGGGGAGTGAACATACGAAGTTGAAAAAAGTATGAAAAGCTGTCTCGCCTCCAAGCTTGAAATTATTGCCTTGGTTGAGCTTGGGCCGCCCATCAGGCACAGATCGACTACCCGTCAAACACTGCAACACTCGCCGCGGATTGAGGCATTCATCGAGAAGGTGAGCTATAGGGCTTGAGCAATCCTGATACCTGGATAAAAATTTAAAAAAAGAATAATCTTCTAAAAAACTACTCGCACCAATCCATATAATTAGGTATTGAAAGATTGCATCTTATGCAAATATAGAGAAAAGGGCCAATATTTGTAAAATATTTTTGAGCTCCTCTAATGTATTAAATAATATCTATTGTATATTTGTGTCAAAATGCCACCGAGGTACATTATTCTTCAAGTAAATTGCAACACGATCGATAGATGAAGACAATTCAAGCTGCGTTGATGAGATAACCTTGTTATGTAAAGGATTAAGGGAGCCTCAATGATGGTAGAAATAGAACTCACCGTTTTCGTAGAGCTAATTTTAAATTTTTACTAAGGTCTGCCACGCCATCCGACTTGCCGCGGCCGAGACTAGGCCGTGTTAGCCAGCTGTCCAGAAGCTCAAGAAAAACTTGGTGGTGGTGGCGGTTCCACTAGGAAATGCGGAAAAAAACAAGAGGTGGCTCAGGGTGGCCAGAAAGAAGAAGGGGAAACGGAAACAACAGTAGGAGGCTAGAAGGCGCTTAGCGCATAATTCGGTTTAAGGATATGTCCATGGGGTTTTTTCCCGGGTCAGGGGGGTAAAAAAACTCGTCGGGGCTTTGAAGGGTCACGTGGAGTTTTTGGGCTTTCAGTTCGTTGAGTGGTTGCTAGACCAGCGCGATGATGGATGAAGATGAAGATGAATGATGGGTGATAGTGGTGAATGCTTAGTATTGTGTTGTTGTTTTGGACCAGCTACACCCATCCGCGTTATGAACAACTTTGTCTGGGTGCAGCATGGTCCACTGTGTGTATAGTGGTAGGGATGAGGGGTTATCTGTAGTATTTAGTTTTGGGGGTGTTGGTAGGTGTTTTTTGTATATTGCTGGAGGTTTAGGGCCTAATGCCATCATTTTGGAGCTTCGAAATTGCTGGTTTTGCTTGTTTACTGCGTCTGGTGGGAAAGTTAGTTGGTTTATAAGATCGGGCGTGTAAGTGGCTATTGTGTTCCAGGTTTTCCGCGCCTGTTCGTGTAGGGCGATGTTGATTGTGGGTATGTTGCATCGTTCGTGAAGTATTTTTGATGAGACAAAGTCGCTCCAGTGGGTGTTGGTGATGAATCTGAGTGCTTTGTTTTGTATCCTTTGAAGTTGAGAGATTGCTGTTCGCGACAGAGTGTGCAGTGGTATGGGCGGATAGGTGAGTGAGGATCGTACAAATGCCATATATAATCTGTATTTTAGGTTGGGGGTGAGGTTTGCGAATCTATAAAGTTTCTGAAGGTTTCTTCTGGCTATCTGCTGTCTTACTGTGACTTGCGTTCTGTATCCGCGAGTGGTTATTTGGAGCCCCAGGACCGTTCCTTTGGTTGTGTAGGGGAAGTGTTTGTTGTCAATGAAAATGTCGGTTGTGTTTTTCCTGCTGATTGGGATTATCTTGAATTTGGAAGTGTTTGTTTCAATCTTCCACTTCTGCTCGAACGTGTTTATTTGTGTGATTGCGTGTTCTGTTATTGAAATCAGAGTGGCAATATAGTACAAGGAAACCCAGTAACCCAGTTGTGCTCAGGCTGGGAGGTGTGACTGCTTCACACCCGAAGTCTTAAAATCAAATAAAAAAAAAAAAAAACTCTTTACAACAGAGACGTAAATTTGCATAATTTGAGTACCAATGTGTTGTAGGGAATAGGGACACGGCATTTTAGCGAGCCGTGGACGAGCCGCGAGATTTCCAAACCACTCAAATTACGGGGCTTGCGAGCTGCGAGATTTCATATTCACAAAAAAATTGTGGTTTTTGAGCCGCGAAATTTCTCAAAAAAGTAGATTTCCTTTCCTGCGCATTTGGCTACAGGATCGGTTGCTGCTGGCCTTTATCTACCATCCACCAGCTTGGGCTGCTTGGCCACTGGCCCCTGGGTGGCTGTTGAATCCAGCGCACAGTGTGCTGGGGGCTGAGCTGTTTGCAATATACAAGGCTATGCAGCTTGCTAGAACCAATGTATTGCTGCAAAACAAGCCCATTCTGATACTGACTGATTTGCAAGCAGCACTACAGCTTTTGTCTTCTCCATTGGATGGCTCCTAAGGCCCCCCTATTGCTCAATCGTCACTCAAATTCATAAACTTATGCAGGCCAAGGGGCTCGATAAAGTGTTGATGTGCTGGGTTTGTGGACATAGCAACATCCATGGTAATGAGGTGGCTGACAGAATGGCAAACCTTGCACACTCAAATGATTGTTCTGCAAGATCCAGTTTGTGTTTTGGGGAGCGACTCTGCTTGTTGAAGTCAAAATTTTTGGAATATTGGGCACTTTGGTGGTCAGGGGAGGTGCAGTCGTCAGGGAAAGGAACCTTCAGGCTGAGCTTGGGAGGAATGGTAACTTATGTGGATTATGGACCACTACCTCGCTCGGTTGAATGTGCTGTGGCCCGTCTGCGTCTTGGTCATGCTGGTGTAAGGGCTCACTTGGCCCGTTTCAATCAAACCAATTCCAGTATCTGCCCTGAGTGTAATGTGGAAGACACAATTAGTCACTTCATCTTGCACTGCTCGCTCTTCACTGATCAGAGGAGGGAGTTTCGCTCAGCTCTGGAGAATCTTTTGATTCCCTGGAACCTCNTGAAAAAATCAAAAAAATCAAATAAATCAAAAAAATCATGAAAAAATCAAAAAAATCATTGATTTTTGATTTTTTTGATTTTTTTAAAAAAATCAAAAAAATCGCCAACCCTGCTTCAGGCTGAGCTTGGGACTTGGGAGGAATGATAACTTATGTGGATTATGGACCACTACCTTGCTCGGTTGAATGTGTTGTGGCCTTTCTGCTTCTTGGTCATGCTGGTGTAAGGGCTCACTTGGCCCGTTTCAATCAAACCAATTCCAGTATCTGCCCTGAGTGTAATGTGGAAGACGCAATTAGTCACTTCATCTTGCACTGCTCGCTCTTCACTGATCAGAGGAGGGAGTTTCGCTCATCTCTGGAGAATCTTTTGATTCCCTGGAACCTCATCTCAGGTTCACAGCTCTTGGTGGAGGGGACATCCCTCAAAAAAGAACTGCAGTAATTCGTCGCCTTGGACAGAGTACCTGTTAGGATGCAACATGGTTAACAAACTTTGAAAAATTTCCAGTGTCTAATTCTTTTGTACTTTCTTCCATACAACATCCACCGGCTGGTGAGAGGCCTTAGAGATCTACTTTGAAATCAGAGTGGCAATATAGTACAAGGAAACCCAGTTGTGCTCAGGCTGGGAGGTGTGATCTGTTCATATCCGAAGTCTTGAAAGCAATTAAAAAAAAATTTCTAATTAATTTTTAAATACTGTGAAAATAAAATAAATGGAATTTTTACAGCGGAACCTACAAATAAACTAGTATACATTGAATAATCGGCCTTTTTTTTCTTGGATTTGGCCGATTTTAGGCAACCTGAATTATGTACCACTACCTCCTGGACTATTCATTCTCTTGCATTGAGCATATGAACGTTATGCCTTGTGCTGCCGCATCTGCGATCTTCATTCGTTTCTGTCAGTTGCATGCCGGACCTGGAGAAATACATTTTGTGGTATGCATATGTTATATGTACCAATACGTAGTCAACGTGTTAAATATATAAAATAATAAAAGAAAAAATATAAAAATTCATGATTTTTTATAGAAAAATCAAGTGATTTAATCATGAGATTTAAGCATTGCCAACCCTGAGCAATATGAATGCAATCATCATAGGAGCTGTAAGAAAAAATTCATTGTTTTTGATGTTTGTTTTTAATTTAAAAGATATGCAATAACCGGTACGTACTTGATTTTCAGAAATACAATGCAGAAATTAATGATATGTATTAGAATTCAATAGATGTGATGCTTTCAGAATTAAATTGAAATAGTTGGTACCTATTTATAATTTTACTAATTGCATAACGCAGTGCACAAATTCAAGATCACCTATGAGTATGAATTTCAAGTCCCATGCCTGGAGAAGATTTCAAAATTTATTGTACTATCATGTAAGCGTGATATAAGCTTTTCATTCTTCTGATGAGCCAAGTGTATTTAGGTTCTTTTGACCATAATGGGTAGAACTGCAACATATTAGCGGCCATTCAACGATCGGTAAATGTTTGGCTCTTGATAATGCTAGTTAATGGTGTATTAATACTATTGCAGTAGATACATCATCCAAAACTTTTGATGCAAAGATTTTTATTTTAAGGATTATGAATCAATTTGCAATTGTTTAATCTCTCTTATAGATAAAAATAAAATCATTCAATTTATTTTGAAAGCATTTCATAAATGCACATTAGAACATTTTGTATGAATCAACCAAGCCAAAGTAAAGAAGTTATTTGTTTAAAGCTTAGACTCCCACAAAATATTTCAAACCTCTATCAGAAATAACATACTGTCAACTGGGGCTACTCGGGACCGGCGGGGCTACTCGGGACAGTCATAACATAACATTTTGGGCATAACATTTTTCCTATCTATGTAGTATAAAGAAAGTCGAAAAATACTACATTTATTAGCTGTGAAAAATTCCTGAAAAAATGGTGAAAACGCTATTTTGAAAAGTTACTCCTGCTAAGCTCTGTAGCCAAAAAAAAATTCGCCGTATTAAAAAATTTTACTTACATAAAAGATGCACCCAGGTGTCGGCTTGAAAACATAGTTGACAGAATTGTTCTTTCTCATTAAAAAAAAAAATGGCGGCCATTTCCGCACGGCGGGGCCCCCCCCCCCGGGGCTATTCGGCACACCCCCAAAAACGTATTTACAGTAGAACCTCAGTAAGCAAAGGGTCCAGTTAATAAAAAATGGATTAAAAACAAAGAATATTGATTACATTTACCTCGCTTGGCAAAAAAAATTTCACTTATCGAAAAATTAGTGCATCATCGGTCATCACAAAATTGTACATAGAATGCTATATATATAATTGTGCACTGGGCATCATAGAATGAAAAGTAATTGACCTAAACTATGATTTATTTCTCCAAAATATATAATGGTTGTCACTAAAACATTCCTTTCTGTTTCAGGTATGTTTTTCACAATCTTTTTTTATAGTAAATTCACTTAACCCAATTAAAATGGCGCATAAACAAGCGCATGGCGCATAAACGAGCACTATTGTGCTTGCCATGTCCGTCTGTCTGTCTGTCCGTTCATCTGTGACCTCAAGTTTTCGTCGAAGAGAAAATGCGCTCTGTCACTCACTGCAGTGAGTACTGAGTTATATTTTTTTATAGTAAATTCACTCAACACAATTAAAATGGTGTGAAATTACAAGCTGTCCTGTGAGCTTACAGATACAGAAAAAAATGTTATAAGGCTGCTGATATGAAGCTTGCAGTGGACAAGGTTGTTGTAAATGCTCAATGGCATGTTCATGGATTTCCTCAATAATATGGTACCATCAAGGGGGGTGACTTGGGCCACGTTTTTGATTTTGTTTTGCAAACAAAAGCGGGGTCATAAACAATGACCAAAGTCACTAGGGCGTTTATGACCTTGTTTACGACCCTGGCGTTTATGACCCCAGCATTTATGACCCCGTTTTTGTTTGCAAAATAAAATCAAAAACGTGGCCACAGTCACCCCAGTTGATGGTAATTAACGTTTATGGTAATATCATCAATAAAGGAAAAACAAGTAAAAATCACTGAAAATGTCATTTATTCTACCTCTACATCATCTACAATGAAAGAGGATCTTTTTTTGCTTCTGGCACCTTACGAATAGCATATAGAATTTTTTTGAAGATGCCATTCGATAGCCCTCGCAAAGATCTATAAAATGAGCCTAAACTTGTTTATGAAATGTTTCATGGTAAGAAGTTATTAACAAAAAACGCTCAAAACCATCCCGAGTAGCCCCGGTTGATGGTAATTAATCATTCTCTTGCTCTAAATATACGAATGATAGGCGATTAATCATATACCGTCAACCATGATCATTCCAGTAGATTGTGCACTGTGAATGAAGCTATTTCAGTTGCACGCTGGCTCTTGTGATAGGTAGTTCTGCTCCTCTGAATTGCGTGTTTAGTGTGCATCATGGAAAACTGCTTTGCAGCGTAGTTGTAATTACTTTATGAAGTCTAGTATACATTGTGGTCAACTTAAGAGACAAATGTTCAACTAGCTAATACTTTTATAAGTCTAATTTTAATTGTTAAGTGAAAGATGCATGCAAGCAACTTCCAAGTGATTACGTTATAGAAACTGAGCAAGTTATCGTTTGTGTTTTGAGCCTTTAAGAAGTTCATTTTTTACCTCAAATAATGTTGTTGGATCAAAAAACTTTTCCTGTTGGATCGGATATAATATATGAAGCATCAATTTTAACATATGAACCAAATTCCATCCTGCTGTTCCAATTTACCTTGCCCATCCCTTATTGCCCTGATTGATGATACTATCAAGTTTGCCCTGGAAATAGTTTTCAGTCACTGCTCTAGATTAATAGTTTAAAGTTTTCAATTATATCAAAGATCTTCTACAAAAGCTGATTTAAGATAATGTCAATGCTTGTGAGTTGTGACTTTGTCTGACCACAAATCAAAGGCATAGGTAATCAACTGCACCGAATTTCCCAAGAGGCTGAATGGGAAGGAACTAACTTCACAACTGGTCCAGATAAAGAACTATGCTGCAATTGGCTCTGTGATGTCCCTCAAAATGATCATCCCTAACACTCATCATGATCAGATAAGGTCAAGAAGAATATGGGAGTGGTTTTTCAGCGAAGCAAAGCTAGCATTTCTACCAGGACATCATGGTCTCTTAATGCCTTCACCACATAAAATATAACAAGAAAATAATAGGTAACCTAATTTGGGAATTGAATTCTTAATCTTCTTTATTATATAGTCAAAAAATTTTTAGAAAGACAGTATTTTAAATACTTCATCCCAGCCTATGGACATACCATCAAACAGGGTAAAAAAGGACAGTTTCAAGCATTTTTTGTTAATAACTTCTTACCATGAAAAATTTCATGAACAAGTTTGAGCTCATTTTAAAGGTTTTTGCAAGGGCTATCGTATGGCATCTCCAAAAAAATTTCATATGCTATTTGTAAGGTGCTAGACGCAATATAAAAGGCTCCTGAATTAATCTGTAAATGGGGTAAAAAGAGACACTTGAAATAAAACTCAATTTTAAACATTTGAAGCATACAGAGTGTACTCATCTATTACTAACAGTACTCTGAAGTCCTCCTCTTTCATTGTAGATGATGTAAATGTATAATAAATAAAATTTTCTGTGATTTTTTTACTTGGTTTTTCTTCATTGATATAATATTACCTTATCCATACATTACCGTATTATTAATGTGATTTTACTGTATCCATGGACATGCCATTGAGCATTGACAACGACCTTGTCTACTGCAAGCTTCATATCAGCAGCCATGTAGCATTTCTTCTGTATCTGTAAGCTTACAGGATGGTTTGTAATTTCGCACCATTTTAATCGAGTCAAGTAATTTCACTATAACAAAAAAGATTGTAAAGAACATACCTGAAACAGGAAGGAATATTTTAGTGACAACCATCATATTTTTTGGAGAAATAAATCATAGTTTAGGTTAATTGTTTTTCTTTCTTTGTTGCCCAGTGCTCAATTCTATGTATGACATTCTATGCACAATTTTGTGATGACTGATGCAGTAATTTTTTATTAAGTGAAATTTTTTCACTGAGGGAGGTAAATGTAATCAAAATTCTTTGTTGTTAGTTGATTTTTCCATTAACTGGAGCCTTTGTTACCAAGGTTCTACTGTAAATGCAATTTTAGGGGTGTCCCTTATTACCCCAGGGGGGTGTCCCTTAATACCCTTATTACCCCGTCTTGCGTAAATGACCACCATTTTTTCTTGGAATGAGATATGCAAATTCTGTCAATCACGTTTTTAAGCCAACACTAGTGTGCAACTTTTATGTAAGTAAAATTTTTCAATATGACAAATATTTTTTCTGCTACAGACCTTGGCATAGGTACTTCTCCAAAATCTTACTTTGCACACTTTTTTTCAGGGATTTTTTAGTGGTACCAGTATATAATAAAAGTATGATTTCTCAACTTGCTTTATGCTGCATAGGTACCGTCAACCAGGGCTACTTGGGACAATTCCGAACATTTTTCATTCACAACTTCTTACCATGAAACATTTCATAAACAAGTTTAGGCTCATTTCAAAGCTCTTTGCAAGGGCTATCACATGGTTTCTCCAAAAAAATTCCATATGCTATTCTTAAGGTGCCAGAAGCAAAAAAGAGTGTCCTGAGTAGCCCCGTTGAATGGGGCTACTTGGGACACTTGGAATAAAACTTCATTTTAAAACATTTGAAGCATGCAGAGTGTACTCATCCATTACTGTCAGTACTCTGAAGTCCTCCTCTTTCATTGTAGATGATGTAGAGGTAGAATAAATGACATTTTCTGTGATTTTTACTTGTTTTTCCTTTATTGATATGATATTACCATAAACATTAATTACTATCAACTGGGGTGACTTCAGCCGCATTTTTGATTTTGTTTTGCAAACAAAAACGGCGTCATAAACACCAGGGTCGTAAACAAGACCATAAACGCCAGAGTGACTTTGGCCATCGTTTATGACCCCGCTTTTGTTTGCAAAACAAAACCAAAAACACGGCCGAAGTCACCTGGCGGCCGAAGTCACCCCAGTTGACTGTACCATATTATTGATGCGATATTACTGTGTCCATGGACATGCCATTGAGCATTTACAACAACCTTGTCCACTGCAAGCTTCATATCAGCAGCCTTATAGCATTTTTGCTGTATCTGTAAGCTTACAAGACAGCTTGTAATTTCACACCATTTTAATTGGGTTAAGTGAATTTACTATAAAAAAATATAACTCAGTACTCACTGCAGTGAGTGACAGAGAGCGCATTTTCTTGTTGACAAAAACTTGAGGTCAATGACGGATGGACAGGCGGACGGACAGACAAGCAGATGGACATGACGAGCACAATAGTGCATTTTTTCCATAAATGAGAAAATGTGCTGAAAATATTGTAAAAAACATACCTGAAACAGAAAGGAATAGAGAAATAAATCATAGTTTAGGTCAATTACTTTTCATTCTCTGATGCCTGGTGCACAATTCTAAATATGACATTCTATGCACAATTTTGTGATGACCGATGATGCACTAATTTTTTTATAAGTGAACTTTTTTTTGCTCAACAAGGTAAATGTAATCAATATTCTTTGTTTTTAATCAATTTTTTTCTTAACTGGAGCCTTTGCTAACTGAGGTTCTACTGTAAATGCGCTTTTGGGGGTGTCCCGAATATCCCCGGGGGGGGTTTCCCGAGTAGCCCGCCGTGCGGAAATGACCGCCATTTTGTTTTTGGAATGAGATAGGCTAAATCTGTCAATTACGTTTTCAAGCCGACACCTGGGTGCAACTTTTATGCAAGTAAAATTTTTTAATACGGTAAATAAATTTTTTACTACAGACCTTAGCAGAAGTAACTTTTCAAAATATTGTTTTTCACCATTTTTTCAGGAATTTTTCAAAGCTAGTATATGTAGTATTTTTGAACTTCCTTTATAGGTACTGCATAATAGGAAAAATGTTTACGTTTATGCCACTATATTTAGTTTTGCAATATTCCAATTAGTTTTGATACTAAAACAGTTTTATGCCGTGTTGGAGGACTGTCCCAAGTTACCCTGCCCGTCCCTAGAAGCCCCGGTTGACGGTAGTAAAAATGTTGAACTTTACACCACTATTTTTAGTTTTGCAATATTTTGATTAGTTTAGCTGCTACAACATTTCTACAAAATGTTGGAGGACTGTCCCTCATTACCCCGCCCATCCCTTTTTACCCCATTTGACGGTATATTGTCTATATTAAGAGCTTATGAATGCAAACATTGTTAGTTTGTTCCAATCATGAGCAATTGGAATAAAAAACACGAAGAACCTGGGAACAGAAATTTTGTGCATATTGTGGTTCTTTGTTGTGTCTATCAGAATATCAATGGAATTAATGAATTCTAATTTTAACTAAGATCCACTAATCATTTGACTTTTGTCAACTCTTTTTTGACTGGCTCCATCAGCAATCTAGTTTGTTGTTGGCATCTTTTCAGGATTTCTCCAGAGTATTTGTTTTTGCAACATGGCCATGGAAAATTTTAATTAGCTTCATTGTATACATTGACTAATTTGAAATATTTATTTACAGAAATTGTTCATATTAATTATCATTTTTATACCAATGTTTTTGCCTGTATTGTATTGACAAAGGATCAAGATAGAAGTGTAGATAAGCATGGATTATGAATGGAAAGCCAAACTGAATGCAGAAAGAGCCAAAGTTGAGGATTTATTTGAATATGAAGGTTGTAAAGTTGGCCGAGGAACTTACGGCCATGTCTACAAAGCTAAGAGAAAAGATGGGTATGTGCCACCATTACTAATTATTTAAGGAATTCTTTAATGTTTTAACATTTTGAGACATTTTTGGATTCATTTGTTTCATGAAGTATTTATTCCTTCATAACCTGATCAAACTGACAAAATAATTTGTATTTTAACTTGCTCAAATATTTTTTTACTAGTTAAGTATTATACAAAAAGCCATTTATATCAACTCAGTTTTTCCTACTGCAGGTCTGACAACAAAGAGTATGCACTCAAGCAAATAGAAGGCTCAGGCTTGTCCATGTCAGCATGCAGAGAAATAGCTGTAAGTCTGGGCTACAAAAACAACTTCTAAATCATTCTGTATTATCAACTCTTGTTAGCTGTTTAGGCTTGCTTGGCCATACAATGATTTCCTGTAAGCTTATTTTTCAGATTTCCCTACATTATTCTGCCCTAACCTTGACCCAAGTTGCAGTTCACATCTCACTCTCAAGTGCAGTCAAATGATAATGAATTAAAATATGTACTCTGACATGCTCAAAGTGGACCTTCCTTCCATTGATAATTTTTTATCTGCATTGAAAACATGGGTAGGTTTTGTAGGAAAACTGTTGTCTGTTTGCCAGTTTATTAGGAAAATTTAGAGAATTTGATAATTTTTTTGAATCAGTGTGGCTAAGGTTTATGTGATGTGATTTACTTTAAGCCCCTGTTGGTGAATAATCTCTAATTTATTATTTATATTTCATGTGCACATTTATTATAAATTAATTCGTTGGAAATTGAATCTATGAGATAAAGAATGATATGATGTTTAATTATGGCTATTAGTATATTTACTTCAACTCAACTTTGTCGTGAAATCCTCATCATATATTTTTTAAATCAATGAGTGATAATAAATATATCTTAATTGAAGCATATAAAAAAACCTTTAATAAATAGTCATTCTAATAAATAGTCATTCATTTGATGAAATATCTTTCACCCCTTGGTCTAGGCCATTAATTAAATGTTTGTTTTTATTTGCAGTTACTACGAGAACTGAAGCATCCTAATGTAATAAACCTTCAACGAGTCTTCCTCTCACATTCTGATCGAAAAGTCTGGCTGCTTTTTGACTACGCAGAGCACGACTTGTGTCTTATACACATCTANGCTTTGTGACTTGTGGGTGAGTGAGAGGCTTTATGACTTGTGGGTGAGTGAGAAGTCTTTTCCAATCTTTTGATGTTCAATTGAACTGTGAATGACTGCTATATATAATAAAGTAGTTGAATATTAATCTATTGGTCAATAAATAATCATTGGGATTATATATTATTTTTTATTATTTTTACCAAATGCCAGATGTTCGGATCACTGATCACAAAAGTTTTGCTAATTTTGTTTCATCAATAAATAGCGCTGTGATTGTTGTGAATATTTTAATTACTGAAGTAATATTTTGGATACTGCAACCTAGACAATTTTTTCACCTTGTGTCTCAATGTGTCATTTATTTATGAGCCTTCCTCTCTTATGTCACAGCATATAATTAAGTTTAACCGAGCTGCGAAGGCAAACAAACGCACAGTCCCTGTGCCTAAAGGAACTGTCAAGAGTTTGCTCTACCAGATCTTAGACGGCATCAGATACCTGCACTCTAACTGGGTGCTGCACAGAGACCTGGTGAGTGACTCTGTGTGCTGCACAGAGACCTGGTGAGTGACTGTGTGTGCTGCACAGAGACCTGGTGAGTGACTCTGTGTGCTGCACAGAGACCTGGTGAGTGACTCTGTGTGCTGCACAGAGACCTGGTGAGTGACTCTGACTGGGTGCGGCACAGAGACCTGCTGTATGTACCGTATATGTGCTGCTAGCTTGCATGCACACTTGGCTAATATTTTAACTAATTTTGTTCCCATGTGACAGTGGACTATTTCAATTGATAGAGCTACACAAATAAGATTTCGTTATTAAAAATTATTATTCATTAAAAATCTGAGTGCCTACTAAATTATTTGTGACTTATTTTATACAATAAGATGATATTGGCTTGGAATTCTTCTTATACACTAAAATTTCTTTTGTTTTCAAGTTGCGTAGATTGATATATTGCGACTAAAGTTTGAACTAAAAAAGCAACAAATTATTCAATACTAGTACAAGTATATATGGTTAGGTCTTCAGTTTGTCAATACTGGTACAAGTATATATGGTTAGGTCTTCAATTTGTCAATACTAGTACAAGTATATATGGTTAGGTCTTCAATTTGTCAATACTAGTACAATTATATATGGTTAGGTCTTCAGTTTGTCAATACTAGTACAAGTATATATGGTTAGGTCTTCAGTTTGTCAATACTAGTACAAGTATATATGGTTAGGTCTTCAATTTGTCAATACTAGTACAAGTATTTATGGTCAAGGTCCTAAATTTTTCACATCATCACTCAAGCTTTCTTGAAATCACAGTTTGCAAGCTCGAGTTCATTACTTTTCAACGTGTGAGTCTCAGTAATGCCCATAATGACATTTCTATCATATATAATAAAGATAATTGAAGCTTAACCCTTGTCAAAGTGCATAATTTAAATACGATATAATATACTCTGTTTAAGAACAGTTTTACCTAATGCAATCTTATACAGCTAAAGGAGGTTGTCACGAGACATAAATAACTTCAATAAATTAAATGTTATCCCAGTCGTGTATCCTACAAATTCTGCCAGTCTCTTGTTACTGCAAACCCTGCCAAACTTGCACACACGTCAGACATAGCAACTTGAGAACAAGTATACATATCTTTGTTATCAATCTAAAGATAAGCTATTAATGTTGCAGAGAACAAGCATACACGTCTTTGTTATCACTCTAAAGATATTATTAATGTTGTAGAAGCCTGCCAACATCCTGGTGATGGGTGAAGGCGTCATGCGGGGGCGCGTTAAGATCGCAGACATGGGCTTCGCTCGTCTCTTCAACTCGCCCCTTAAGCCGCTGGCAGACCTCGACCCTGTCGTGGTTACCTTCTGGTACCGCGCCCCTGAACTGCTGCTCGGCGCCCGGCACTACACCAAGGCTATTGGTCATTACCTGCTTTGTATAACTCACAGCTATTGGTCATTACCTGCTTTGTATAACTCACAGCTATTGGTCATTACCTTCATCTTTGTATAACTCACAGCTATTGGTCATTACCTGCTTTGTATAACTCACAGCTATTGGTCATTACCTTCATCTTTGTATAACTCACAGCTATTGGTCATTACCTTCATCTTTGTATAACTCACAGCTATTGGTCATTACCTCCATCTTTGTACAACTGAATGTTATGAAGTATCAGTGCTTTTACTCTATGATGCTCATATCGCTATAATGTGTTGCTTTTTTCATTCATATCCCATTATTGCTGTCAATACTCCACTTTGTGATGTTGCCGTCACTATTCTGATGTTAATGTAAAAGTCTTTCCCTCTGAAAAAACAACCATTGCTATCTGAACTGCAATTGCTTTTTTTATTGAGTGTATGTGGCCTTCCTCGTTTGGCTTAATGTGTGCCGTTGCTATAAAGTATATTGTACAATTTTTGTGTGTATAAATATTTAGAAGGTCTGCTATCAGCTTGCATTTTCCATGAATGTTAATTTATGTCCTCAAGGTCCAACTGTTCATTTAATTAGCATTAATGCGGTCTTTCATTCATAATAACACTTAGTTTATCCACATAAATATGAATTTTATACAGCAAAATTTCCTACTTCTTTACTCACAATTTTCTATGCTCAAGTTTATTGAAATGACAAACTTTGGCCATTGTAAGCAGAAGTGAAAGAGTGCTACCACGTGCAGATATATGGGCGATTGGTTGCATTTTTGCCGAGTTGCTGACATCGGAACCAATCTTCCACTGTCGGCAAGAAGACATAAAGACAAGCAACCCATACCACCATGACCAGCTAGACAGGTAGGCCTCTTTGCTCTCTAGTTCAACATGACCCTGCAATGTTTCTATATCATAACATTTATTCTAGTTTTCCTAGATTTGAACTTGAATAAATAAATTCAGTTATTTAAGATAAGTCAGGCTTCTTTTTTTGGGATATTCGGTTCTCTCTTTAACGGTAGCCAGTCCGTCAATGCCAACATGTTCTATGTTAAGTTTTATTCTATGGCGACCTCTCACATTTTGATATACTTCAAGGATGAAGGCTGCATTCTAATAATACGACATTATATATTTTGATGCCCCGTCAGCCGTGCCAAGTCTAACCTCTTATGCCTTCCTTTTGTTTCAATAAAGCTATCTACTTAACTTTTCTTACAACTTTGATATTAATTTCAGTTAATTACTAAAGCTCTACTGGCTGGAACAGTCACACAATTGTCTTCCCAACTGTCCCAATTGTCAATTGGAAAGACAATTCGACTGTCCCAATTGTCAATTGGGACAGTCACGAATTTTTAAGCTTAATGTTACTGACATTTCCCCCGCCAGGATATTCAACGTGATGGGGTTCCCGCAGGAGAAGGACTGGGTGGACATCAAGAAGATGCCTGAGCACGGCACTCTCATGAAGGACTTCAAAAAGAACAAGTCCGTTAACTAACCTTTCAGTGATCTATTTCAGTAGTTTTGTTTTTTATTTTCAAGTTGAAATAATATTTATGAGCCCAAATTTTGTTAAGTTACTATCCAATAAACTGTAGATTTTACTATTTTTCTTTCAAGTAGGTAAAACTAAAGAATATTAATGAAGAATTTCTTCATAATAATGAACAATTTCTTGATATTAATGAAAAATTTCTTGATATTAATGAAAAATTTCTTGATATTAATGAAAAATTTCTTCATATTAATGAACAATTTCTAATATATAAATGAAGAATTTCTTCATATTAATGAACAATTTCTAATATATAAATGAAGAATTTCTTGATATTAATGAACAATTTCTTCATTTAATGAAGAATTTCTTGATATTAATGAAGAATCTTGCCTGCCGGCAGCTACACGAACTGCTCGCTCATCAAGTACATGGACCGCCACAAGATCAAGCCTGACAGCAAGGCTTTCTTGCTGGTGAGTTGCCAGCAAAAATGTTGACCATTAAATGAAATAATATAATTGTCAAGGGATATGTTATACATACAAGCAGGCTTAATTAAATTGTAGTAATTCATGAATTAATTGTTTGTTAATATTTGATGTAAATGAGCAAAATTATTACAGCTCCAGAAGCTGCTGACGATGGACCCCACGAAGCGCATCACCTCAGAGCAAGCCATGCAGGACCTCTACTTCCAGGAGGAACCTCCGCACACCTTAGAGTGAGCCCCTCTGTAGAGCCCCTCTGTAGCTGCCCCTCTGTAGAGCACCTCTGTAGCTGCCTCTCTGTAGAGCATCTCTGTAGAGCATCTCTGTAGAGTACCTCTGTAGAGCCTGTCTCTTATACACATCTAGATGTGTATAAGAGACAGGTATATATGGTTAGGTCTTCAATTTGTCAATACTAGTACAAGTATATATGGTTAGGTCTTCAATTTGTCAATACTGGTACAAGTATATATNGAGCACCTCTGTAGAGTCCTGCACCTCTGTAGCTGCACCTCTGTAGAGTCCTGCACCTCTGTAGCTGCACCTCTGTAGAGCACCTCTGTAGAGTCCTGCACTCAATCGGTTTTAATTAGTTTTTACATGTAGACTGTACCGTCAACTGGGGTGACTTCGGCCAATGTTTATTATTTTCTTTTGCTTCCATTTGTTTTTGTTGTAGTGGTGGCCGAAGTCACCCCAGTTGACGGTAGCCATTTTTTTCTATTGTATTGTCGCAGCAGCCATGAACTATCGTGTTTTTGCTCCCGAAAAAAAAGTATTTACGCCAGTTTTTGTTAAAGAGTCAAACTTTGTGCATGGCGGCGTCTACATTTGTCTGTTATATGACCGCTCTTCGCCCATATCTGAATACAGCAGCTAGTCGTCTCAGCCCACTGGCACAGTCCCCTTTACAGCGCTCGTCTTTGCATAAGTTTGCTTCAGTGTCGCAAAATGTGCTTTTCTATGGAACATTTCTATCGTTCTATGGTGCGCATTTAATGTGTGTCTGTTCGTCCTCTGAGTTCATCTTAATCTACGTATTTAATTGATTCATATCGGGTCGCATAAAATGTCATTAAATTTCTTGACCACTTTTTCCCTAATAAAGCTTGAGCTTCTCTCATTTTGTCCAGTAATTGACCCACTTTTCAGCCCGTGCTTAACCTAGTCATCTTTACACATAACTCTCTAGGCGATTTAAATGCATATATGTTCCGTACAGTTTGTTCTTCGCGTACATTAATTTATTACATTTCGCTTGCTCACTTCTCATAAGACGGAATTAACTCGTATTTTATAGTTTATAATTGTTTAATTATAGTTTGTTTACAATAGAGACTGCCAAAGCTGTTGAATATTAACGCGCGTTGCCTCGCCCCTCAGCGTCTTCGCCGGCGGTCAAATCCCGTACCCCAAGCGGGAGTTCTTATCAGACGAGGAGCAGGACGATAAGAGCGATAAGGTGAGACTGTGACGTCAGACGAGGAGCAGGACGATAAGAGCGATAAGGTGAGACTGTCACGTCAGACGAGGAGCNAAATCCCGAGCCCCAAGCGGGAGTTCTTATCAGACGAGGAGCAGGACGATAAGAGCGATAAGGTGAGACTGTGACGTCAGACGAGGAGCAGGACGATAAGAGCGATAAGGTGAGACTGTCACGTCAGACGAGGAGCAGGACGATAAGAGCGATAAGGTGAGACTGTCATTGTCAACGTTGTTGAAATTACGCGTTTCTTTAGCTTCTTTTCTTCTTGGACGGTATTTATTCGTATTCATTAGCTTCTTATTAGTCTTTTAATGTGGAGCGAGTGCGAAATATCTTGTAGCATTCTATGCCATGGCAGGAATAATATATTCAATGTAATAGTTTTAATATAGTTAATATAATACATTATATGTAATATATGGTATAATAGTGTTGCCATCGCTAATTACTTTCATCCCTCATATCTTCCACAACTCGCGCCTCGGGAGGCTTTTATATCACAACCTTAAACTGGTACTGCACTACCGCCGTGTGAAGTTAGGCGGCAGTGTCGTGGTGGATGCAGTCCTGGTGGATGCGAGATGAGGGATGCAGTCCTGGTGGATGCAGCAGCGGTGGATGCGAGATGATGGATGCACTAAGCTTGTCTCCCTGAGCAGCGCGGCAGTAAGCCTGGGGCGGCGAGCTCGAGCAGCGCTGGGGACCACGGCCCCCACGGCCCCGCGGCCAAGAGAGTGCGTCTGGGGCCCCACCAGGGCCAGGGCGGGGGCCAGGGGGGCGGTCAGGGCCAGAACTCTGGCGTGTCCATGGCCCAGCAGCAACAACAACAACAACAAGAGTTCCAGCAACATATGTCACAGCGGAACCATCATCAGCAGCAGCAACAACAACACCAACAGCAACAACAGCAGCAACAACAACAAAGACAAATGCAAGCAAATAGGGTATGTTTTTATTTTAGTTTCATTCTAAGATTTATCCTTGTTTTTAACCGATTTTATATGTTGGGCCTAAAGGAATGAATTTATTTAACATTGTAAACTCGGGCTTTCATGTTAATTTGCTTGCTCTCCGCGCGACTTCATTCCTTCGCTTTGTGTTCCGCCTATAACGGTCGATCCTGCTGTGTGCTGTCCTTGGCAGGTTTCGTCCGCAGTCTTATCCATAATTTCTTGGCAGGGAGGTTATTTTTCCTCTTTATTCTTAAGTTATTCTTAAGTTATCATATTATTATCGTATGATAAAGTGTTATTATGATATTATTATTATCATGTTATCATCGTGTGATAAAGTGTTCTGTTACTCAGCATGGCGGCAGCGGCGGCGGTCACGTACAGACGCAGGGCGGCATGATGAACTACGGGACGAACGGTGCACAGCAACAGAACTTCCAGCACCGATACTGAGCCTCATCAGTGACTGTAATGCCTGCAGCAGAACTTCCAGCACCGATACTGAGCCTCATCAGTACAGACCTGCCATGTATGGCCGCCTCGTGTGCACAGACCTGCCATGTATGGCCGCCTCGTGTGCACAGACCTGCCATGTATGGCCGCCTCGTGTGTACAGACCTGCCATGTATGGCCGCTTGTCTCTCCCCTCTCTCTCCAACAGTTCTGTGCCAGTCTCCATGCAGTTTAGTGCATCTCCCAGCTCGGGATTAATCTTAATTAATGTCGTGAAGATGCAAAAAGTCAGGGATTATCATCTTAATTGGAGACAATCCATGAGTTAATTAATTGTCTCCGTGATGTGGATTGTCTCCTTTCCCATTGCGTCGTACTGATGCTTACAAACACTCAGTACGTACAGGAGTTCGTAGTGCTTGGGGGTTGAGCTCAATTAGTTTAGCTTCAATAAATTGAAGGTCGTTTGAAGTTTTCCATTCGCTTGTGGTGCAGCTCCCACTTGTGCGCTGGATGATCAAGAGTAGTCTTGTGTTATGTGAAAAATTTGAATGAGCATTGAGAGTACGAATTATTTTATGAAACTCATTTTAGATTAATATCAGAGGGATTAATGTGAGGGATGCGTTCTTTAAGACGAGCCAACGCCTCACCCGCGCCTGTGGGTCAACGTGGAACATTTCGAGTGCAGGACACCAAAGCTTTTGACCGGGCGACGCGGTATAATTCAAGTGGACGGGCCAAGACGAATATCGCTCGTCTGTGCTCGGAATAAATGGTATTGTAATGGCGAATATTCCGTGATTTTTGTGTGGACGAAGTCAAGTTTTTGTTCTGCCAAAAATCGGCCAGTTTTTTATGCCCTTGATCGCTGAGGAAATTTTCATTGTCAAGTTCCACTAGATCGTTCTCGGGATAAAATGTTTTTAACAATCAAATAAGCCAAAAAAATTTAAATCGATTACTAATAAAGATTAATTGATATTAACGGGTAGAACTGATAATAGCAAAATAAATTTTTATTGCGGACAAGCATAGGAATTTTAAGCTGTTCGCTCGTACAATTTCCCCTTGAACGGAATTCGCTCATTGGATTACAATTTTTGTGACGTTTATTCATTTGGTCACATTAAAAAACTCCTGTCTCTATGCATGAAGAATATTGTCATTGAGAGTGGAGGTCGTGAAGAATATAGCACTAATTTGATGACATTCTATTAGGTCTCGTTCACTAGTACGGGTTAATGATGTCAGTAAAATACAGTATCCATTTGCCATTGTTCCCTCTCACTGATGACACTCTGGTCTGTGCTGCGTCGCTCCACGCTGCACTCGCGGGTCAGGACGAGTGAGAGCCACGCCGGTCAGTCCTGCTGCAGTCTCTTCGTTAAAATCTTAGCAGACTTAACATGTCTGCCTTCCATTAACAGTTATTCAATGTTACTGTAAAAAATGAATTTGAATTTAATTGAGGCAAGATTTTCTCATCTCACTTTGTATTTATTGCATAAAACAAGACAATTGCAATGTCGTGGCGCACATTCAACTTTGACGTTGAGCTTCCGTGACATTACCAATCCGATACTTGAAGTCTTTTCGTCATTCTTAAGGAACGAAATTGTATAAATAATAACAGCTTGGGTACTTGAATAATTTTATATTAATGATTGCACGAAATGAAGATGAAATTTTGTTAATTATAAAGACTGGTTTGTTGTGGTTGCGGTAGAAGAAGAGGCGTGCGAGGACGTTTATATCAGGAAACGTGCTACTCTTGCCACGGCGCTCCTAGCATAGAATACATTTAGTAAGTAATCTTGTACAGTGTGTATAAATGAACCAGCTTTATGTGCTCTCTATTTAGAAGGACAAATATGTCTTTGTAACGCTATGGGCAAGCCTGCAGAAATAAGCATTCAGAATTGTTTGGTTCCCTTTTTTAGCACATCAGAACTTCAAGCTAAAATTTCCACTTGAAAACGAATTCGTTTCGCCTGTGTTACTATTCATTGATAGTTCTGGTGTTTTAGCTGCTTGAAGTGCCAGTTTGTTGTCCGATGTAGCAGAGGGAGCCTTGTTGCGGAACTTTTTGGTGTTACTCAAATTTGTCAGAACTCTAATTGCAATTCAAATTTATTTAATACTTTTTTTATTGTTTAACTTGACTATTTACACGATTTCTTAGCATTGTCAGCTCCTCAAAAAATTTTGTACCTTAATTTTTCGTGAAGCAAATTAAAAAATCTCTTTTTATTGATTTTTACCTCTACCCATAAACTGGATACTCGCGCAAGTACGAAATTCTTCTCAATTGACGGCGCGAAGAGAGCGCTGTTTGAGGGCGGCCGCCAACGATGGTCGTCGTTTCTCCCTAACCATATATTGTGCGGCCAGCAGCAACTTTTAAACGAAGCGTCGTGGCAAACCATTACAAGTTAAATAAATTTCTGTCATTCCCTATATTTCTTCTAAAAAATAATCGGTTATTCATGTAAGAAAAATCGGTGACTACGTTTTCAGTTTTATAAGCATAGCATTTTCGGCGTTGAAGAAATAGGCCTTTAGCAGATTCTTGTACTTTTCGCGGCTTGTTCACAGATCTAAAAACTTGGCTCTTGACAAGATCTATTCAACTTACGTGATCGTTTATGATCCAGATCGCGGGCCTATATTTATCTGGAAAATTCAACAATTAGGCGCATGGAAGTATATGTTCTTCCAAAGGATTTAAGCTCGCCGTTCCTATGCCTTGCGGAAAACCACTAGGAAGAGCACCCCCCCCTCGCTTGTGGTGCGCGTTAAAGTGTTAAGTTGTCTGTGGTGCGCACCCCCATACATACCATCCATATCATACCGTCAAAACATACCATGGGGGCGGCGTAGTTCCGACCAGGTCAGAGGACGTGGAAGGCTGGTCGGGAGGAAGGCGAGGTGACAAAGAAGGGAGGAAGCAAGACGGATGATGGAGGGGCTCGAGGAGACTTGTAGAATGCAGAGAAAAAGCACAACAAATTAACTAGAAAGGTTCAGGCAGGAGCACAGAATCAAGGCTTCGATCTTACAGGCCAGCAGAGCGCACGCCCGTAATGACGCGGACTTCAGCCGCGTTGCGTGCGATAACCGCCAGAAATGCGGACAGTTGCGCGGGCCGGAGTGCGCTCACGACGCGGAAAATAAAGAGGGCATCCAGTTGTTCGTAGGCAGGATACCCTGCTCTTCCCTTCCCTTCTATGCTCTTCCCTTCCCTTTCACCGCTCTTTCCTTCCCTGCCCTTCGTGCGCGAGGCCGACATTTCGCGTGACCTACGCGAGTGTCTGTCACAGTCGCTAGAGCATCTGACGCTATTCGCTAGTTACGCTGTATATAAGTTCTTTTAACGATCAAGCATGAATAGCTCGCGTTGGTATCACTGTGATCTACCAAGATATTTTCAAGACTTTTCGAGCTCCTACGGCAATAGGAATTAAAATCATTAGCTGGAATCCATAAGAATTGAATTCGTTCGCCATCTCAAGGCAGAGTTGATGTGACATTGCCGTGAGCCGCACGCACCAAGTCAACACGGATCTATTCTAATCGGTGAAGGATTGCAATTAAAATTTTCGATTGATCCGGAAGTCTAGTAGTTTCAATTAAAAATATATTAAGTGCCTCACATCGAGCAGATTGGTCCCACATGCCCTGAAAAGACGCTCCTAAAAAATTCAGGAGCGTTCATTCATAAAGTTCTACAGCACCGTTTAAACTACGGTGGGAAACGATAGTACCGAAGGTCGCATAGGTTTTTCCTCATTATACCCGTAACTTCTATCTAGAGTCGAAATGGAAAGAAATTTATTTCACTACACTTCTTTACTTCTACTCGTCATCGCTTTGAGCATTCTTGTCTCAAACCATAAACACAATTTAAACCAATACACGAATCAACTACGCTGAGTGATGGCACTCGTTTTCTTCAGGTTCAACAATAGTCTAAGTAGGAAGAACTTTAATACAGTAACTCAACACAGGAGATCATACATTATGTGTAGGGTTCTTGCTCCTAAAAATGTCAATGAAATCACAGATAAAACAAGAACTTCACTCACAACGGCGCTTCTGCATTAGGTTCACATGAGCAATAACAACATAGCAGCGAGTGTTAGGAACAAAGGTTCACTTCTGCATCAACAAAGAAGCCATTCCATACCAAAAATTGCAATTAAAATATTGCCAACGCCGCGCAAAATCTCCATTACCACGAATGTCCTCAGATTCCCGACACATGAGAGACTGTAACCTCGGACTGCCGACGCGCTGAAATGTGCATTTTTTGTATGTAAGAAAAATATAAGCCTCCAGAGCCTAAGCCGCCCAACGCCCTCGCGTTTTCCTCAATACGCGACAGCATCCAACAACGCGAAGGAACTTCACGCTTGGCACACAACGCAACGTGAGTGCTGCACCACGGAGACAAGTTCAACTTACTTCATCACTGAGGAAGAGATCTCGAAAACTAACCAAGCCACAACTGACCACATGCATAGCAATGCCTCGTATTAAGCAAGAAAAATTCTTATTCAAAGACTAGCAAAGACGACTGCAACAAGAATGCATTTGTTTTAACAGGCTTCACTTATAAGCCGGACATTGTATAGGTTCTATTATAAGAAATTGGCTTCGATGTGGTTACAGTAAATAGCAATAACAACGCTAATAATAAATAGTGATATGTAAACAGGTATCCATCAAATGCGCAGTAATTCAGGCTGATCAAACACTCATTCAACGGAATGTGTTCATTTGTCCAAGTGCCTCATATCAAAATGAGGATAACGAAATTCATTTGCCAGTATAATGCGACAACTGAACGTCTGCATGCCTAGTATAATGCGACAACTGAATGTCTGCATGCCAGTATAATGCGACAACTGAATGTCTGCATGCCAGTATAATGCGACAACTGAACGTCTGCATGCATGCCAGTATAATGCGACCGAACCGCAAACCGATTGGGACAAAACCAAAATATTCAATTCCAATTTGCTTAGGGACTTATGCGAAGTTAAAATTAACATTAAGGGAGAAGTGAGAGTGAAAACATCCTTAGTCGTGAACGAATGTACGGTGTAGGCATTGTTGTACATTGAACGAGACCATTGCTCATCAACTCGTTCAAGCGACTGTACCCAATCTTAATCACGCGTCATTTTGCCACAAAAGAAGTTTACGAGTTAACATCACAATCACATAGAGGACAACGCGAGATTATTTATAAACGAGTTCAATTTTCATTTCCTGATCTAGTTCAAAATTTTATTCAATATTTGACAGATCTCATCAACAACAACTCTTGTTGGTCATCCTCGTATCGATGTGGTACCAGACATCGCCTATTGCATTACCGCTCTTAGTGATGCAATAGGCGTGTGTGATGATGTGTGATGTTGAACGCAATAGTAAAGGATATAAATCCATTCAAGATGCAATCTAGCAGATGATACTAAAACCAAATACCCAAGCCAAAAACAGAAGTATAAACTTAAAAATCTAAAAATTTTAAATAGGATAACGCGTTTCAGCTCTATTTTGATAAATAATGTTTAAATTGAAAAATATATCACTTGGTTGACCCTTTTCAAAGCAAAAAACTGAAGAAACTCAATAAAAGCTACGACAAGAGCACACACGCATCAGAGATTTGGTGCGAGTTACGCTCTAATATGAGGCAGGGTGAGGCAGCTCCTCCCTCTAATATGAGGCAGGGTGAGGCAGCTCCTGCCTCTAATATGAGGCAGGGTGAGGCAGCTCCTGCCTCTAATATGAGGCAGGGTGAGGCAGCTCCTGCCTCTAATATGAGGCAGGGTGAGGCAGCTTTACTATCTATGGGCTGAGCTTTGCTTCTAAAGTAATAAACGCAGACATTAAACAAAAGCAATTAACTTCAACCCTGCATGAAAAATTAAAGGAATATACCTACGAAAAAAATACTTATGAGCCCTATTCTAGAGACGACTTTTTGAATGAGTATTTAACATCAGGAACAATAGCAAACAAATTCATGGACCTAAAACCATTATGATGTACAGGGTGACACAAAAAAAACAGAGCTCATAAAAAGTTGAATAATTTCCACAATACTCAAGTAATCCTGTTTTTTGTTTCAGATTCATTAATGTGGTATAGAATTGAGATTTTGCAGATGTTGGCTACATAGGTTGTACATAATTCCATAGAATTTTTGTTTCAAACTGAATAAAATTTCAGGAGTTATAAGACTTTTAGTGAGCTCTGTTTTTTTTGTGTCACCCTGTACTAAACACTTATAGGTCGTAATAATAAGGGACGTTAACCAAACGAAGAAACTTTATTGCGTGCCATACATTGTCAATTCAGTTCATTTTTCTCCTGCGCAACCTCAGTCACTTTGGTCCACTGAAAGCAATACGAACACAATTCAAATTTAAAGAAGTTTACATTTGAACTACGCAGGTGGAATGCCTGACATCTTCTGGGGCGAGAAGCTCAAACTGCACCTAGAAAATAATTCGCCTGCAATAATGCAGTGAACGCGACCTGCAGCAGCAGCGACTATGCGAAGCTATAAACTACAAAACCTGCATGAAATTGTCTCGAGCCTGCCGAACAAAGTTTGCTTTTTTGGGAAATTGGAAGACACAACAGCGGCAGGAATATTATATTTTAACTTTCCCTTCTCCTGCAAGAGCTGTTGTAAAAATGACTTAGAGACGCCCAAGAGCAAGGTGGCCGCGATGTAAATAAAATACTGAGCTTAAGTTATACTATTGTCCTTACTGCCTAGCGTATAGAATCTCGGGAAGATCTGCGTGTAAAGCCACCTGAGTGTAGATGATGTACAGGAACACATAGAACTGCAGAGCGCCGTGCAGTAATTCACAGCATTGCAGCACCACGACACCACGCAGCATCTCGGCCAGAGCCACTCTCTGCACGACAGAGCGCCCCTCACACCACACGCAACACTCCCCACACTCGCACACGCCCAGCAGTAGAACGTGTGGGCAAACTGTCGTGCCTGAGTGACGGGGAAACTTGGCAACCCGCGGTAAATGTGGCCGAAACTTTCGTTGAGCGAGACGAGCGCGTTGGACATGGCGAGTTTTGCGTAGCTGCCCGCTGACTGCAAGGCAGCTATCGGGGACCAATAGGAAGCGTTGTTGTATCCAAACATGAGGTAGCTTCTTGCCCAGTTGGAATACTCGGAGCAAAACTGCCACGACCATGACGACAAACTATTTGTGTACGAAACGATGGCCTCGACAGCATTAATGTATACAATTTTCGCGGTAGATACTGCGTCAGTGAGCCAAGAAGAAGCGTTAGAAATGAGAAGTGAAGTAGCAGCGGCATAATTGTCCAGCGCGGCAGCAACGGAAGTTTGAGCAACCGAACTCTGGAGCAGATCTCGAGTGGTGCGGGAGTGGACGCAAGATGAAGCGGCGCTGGAGATTGACTCCATGGAGCTGGAGACTTGCGTGGACATGGAGACGATCTCAGCGCCGCTGCTGTTCTTGATGTGGTCCGCTAGGATGAAGGTGAGCACCGAGCCAAGAGCGAACAGCGCCGGCGACACCGAAGCCAGAAGCCGACGCTCGAACTCTGCAAGAGGGAATAAGCTTAATGTTCTGAACAGTTAACTTAGAATAAGCTTAATGATCTGAACAGTTAACTTAGAATAAGCTTAATGATCTGAACAGTTAACTTAGAATAAGCTTAATGATCTGAACAGTTAACTTCGAATAAGCTTAATGTTCTGAACAGTTAACTTGGAATAAGCTTAATGTTCTGAACAGTTAACTTCGAATAAGCTTAATGATCTTAACAGTTAACTTGGAATAAGCTTAATGATCTGAACAGTTAACTTGGAATAAGCTTAATGATCTGAACAGTTAACTTGGAATAAGCTTAATGTTCTGAACAGTTAACTTGGAATAAGCTTAATGATCTGAACAGTTAACTTCTTTCATGTAGCGTGTCCGAACGAAAGTCCAGTAGACAGCACCGAAGGAAAATTCGTTAAATAGAATTCCCTCTTCGGCGAGCAATTTTACCACATAACTTACGTACGTACATTCTAGATTGTTCGTCAATGCCCAACTACTTAGAATGTAAGCTAAGACTACATAAATATAAATATTAAACTAAAAAACCTAACACTGAGAATCTATAATTATTTAGTGAAAATATCTGATCGCACAAAACAATTTCAGAACAAACTTTCATCTGACAAGCTAACTCGTCCATGTGTTCCTTTCATGACCGAACGAAGAAGCAATATCTAAATGATGAAACTTGTTTACTTTAACATTAATGCGGCATAAAGAAGCAACATCAGCATGGGCTGCGAGGTGCTTGAGACGCTTCATCATACAATCATTCAGTCATCCCTCGCAGAGTAAGAACAAGAACGCTGATTTGTCACACACTTCGCAGGCCATGATCGCAACTATCAACAACTTCATCGGGAGGCAGGAAGCGACAGTAATAAATAAGATAGGTGATAAAGCAAACGAGTGATGAACACCGATACTCCCGTCAGCAACCTAGCTGAGGACGTAGAAAAGCAGAGAGAGAAGAACCTGCAAGTAAGAATATTGAGGTATAAAATAAAGGTTTAGGAGAATATATAGCCGATCAAATAAAATCTAAAAGCTAAGTAAATGCAGCGTTGGTACATTAGATGAGGCGAAAGGGACAAAGGAATCAACAGGAATATGGTTTGTTGCAGAGTGAAGTCTTGGAGTGATGCAGGTGAATGCTGCAAAGCTACAGGTCGCTCTCATTTCATCGGTAATTCAACTCATGATATGAACGCTTCTTCGTAGATTTGGTATGTTTATTTTAAACCATAAACAAAACGTGACAGGCTCACGGATAAAAATCTACATATATTAAATCAGAAACAGAACTAGGACAAATCATCAACGAAATAACGGCTTATTAAGATGAGGGCAATTCAGAGGCAATGTTTTGAGCGGCACCTGGCGATCTAAGGTACTATGTAATTGATGACAGTGGAGGAGCATCAACCTAACAGCCTGAATACGAGCATTGCAAAGAAGTATTTAATGAGGAAAACATTCATCGATCCTGCTGATTTAAGCGAATCAAAACCTACTGACGCGACGCATCAGCCTATAGGCATCCAGCAGCTATTAGCTTCATGTTGCTATACTACTCAGTGCAGAGCTTAACTCGCTATACTTGCTCGCTCTCTACCTCAGGAGCATTTCTACACATCGAAAGGCTGCCGTCTCATCAATACAAAGAAATACTGAGGCAGTGTAACTGGGGGTTGGTCTAAAAAGTCTCATCGTTTCATAAGTATTATTTAGTGTAGCAAGTGAACCATTCTCGAGTAAACTAAGCAAATAAGGAATTACACGCATTTCACGTAATACTAAAAAGTAAGGCAAGCACAGCAGCTCGACCAAGCAGCGAGCTCTGCTTGTTGTTTCAGCATTGGTTCTTACTGAGCTTGGCAAGTCTGTTCAGCGCGAAGACTATCTTAGGTCAGGACTACAGTTTCGTCAGTCTGGTGTTCGCGTAAAAATTACAGAATGCATGAAGTTTCAAACGAACGGCAAAAATGAAAAAATTCTAGTATTTTGCAATAGTTAGGAATAATTATAAATGCATTGATATGCCAGGCTACATTCTAGGGTAGCTTCTGTAAGGATTTATGTCAGGGTTCCTCCACTTCGAGGCAATTCATTGATACGGCTGAAAAATTTTACAAACTTACCTCGGTCAATGATTCGCCGCCAAATGTTCACTCATCGCCAGCGTTCGTTGTGGCAAGAACTTTTATTTACTCGATACTAATAAGCGTGGGTAAGGAGAATCAACTGAACTGCTGTTAGTTCATTAGTATGGTGGCTGGGTATTGAACTAAATTAAAATATACAAATCAATAGATTAAGTGAATCTGCGCATTTCATTTCTCTTACTGAGTACATAAATGACTTGCACGTAAATTAGGTTCTATTAATAAGAAAGGATGAGGTTGGTTTTAGGAGGTATAAATAATGAGAGGGTGAAACCAGGGAGACACCGTTTGAATGCAGCGCATTCGTTGCTGCCCAAACTAAAATTCAAAATAGCGGCGGAAAAGAACAAAACACAAAATACAAATATTTATTAAACAAAACGCAAAAAAACATTTAATTTCAAAATTTGAAGCAACAATATAAAATCTGATAAATTCATAAAAAATAAAGAATTTTAAACGCAAATAATTTCAAAAATATCAACATGGCACACAAAAATGCATGCAGTACAAGAATCGATTCCTTCAGTGTAACTTATAACATGAGTGACAGTCTCTGCCTTCAGTGTAGTTTATAACATGAGTGACAGTCTCTGCCTTCAGTGTAGTTTATAACATCAGTGACAGTCTCTGCCTTCAGTGTAGTCTATAACATCAGTGACAGTCTCTGCCTTCAGTGTAGTCTATAACATCAGTGACAGTCTCTGCCTTCAGTGTAGTCTATAACATCAGTGACAGTCTCTGCCTTCAGTGTAGCTTATATCATCAGTCTCTGCGCTGAATATGCGTGGCTTTCATAACTGTCTTCTCAAATATTGAAAACTGTGGTTGAATTGCGAACCGCCACATTTGCATCGATTTCAATGCAAACAACAAAGTGCATTTCATTTGGTTAGCTTAGGTTGACTTGTATCTTTATTTCATCGATATATATCATAAGCAATTAATTTATGACAGTACAGGCAATGAGCAACATCAGGGCCTTACAAGTCAACGAAGGCACTAATAAAAATGTGTTTTTGCTAGTAAATGTTGAGGAATGTGTAGTTCAGAGTGAATACATGGGGATTGGAAGAGAATGGCGCTAATGTCGTCATAAATTCAGATCTTAAAGTTAACAAGAATACCAGAGACTCCAACACAACAATGATGCTTATAACTGAGAAGGAACTTTGGAGCTAACATTTGCACTTGTCATTACGAGGAGTTATATGAGCAATAAAACACTGGTGAAGATGATCACTCAATTCGACAATTTGTGCCACCATTTCAATGATGTTTCCTATGATTAATAAATTGTTTTCAGCAACAAAAAGTTAGCAACGCACGCACGACTTGCAGCCACGCTCTCAACTAGCAATGCAAAGTCGTGGCACGCAGACACTACAGGTGCTACAAGGCATGCACGATAATAACTCTTATTTTAAACTAAAGTCACGTGTTAGTTGTTAGTCACATGATATATAGCATGCATAGATATCATAGCACTCTACTAATAACTCTCGTTACGAACACAATTTCCCCCCAAGCGCTTCTTCGTTAACCGTGACAACAGTCAATACAGATGCGACCAAGAGGTCAACGAACGTGCGTGCAGCAAGAAGTTCAGAGGTCGGTCTAATGGAGGTCGGTCTAAGGGAGGTCGGTCTAATGGAGGTCGGTCTAAAGGAGGTCGGTCTAAGGGAGGTCGGTCTAAGGGAGGTCGGCCTAATGGAGGTCGGTCTAATGGAGGTCGGTCTAAGGGTGGTCGGTCTAATGGAGGTCGTTCTAATGGAGGTCGGTCTAATGGAGGTCGTTCTAATGGAGGTCGGTCTATGGGAAGTCGGTCTAAGCCCTAGGGAAACCAATCCAGATTTTCGCGGATGCTTCTCCAACAAGATTCACGCCATTTTAAATTCTTGTAAATTTGTTCGTCAAAGCGGGCGTTTGCCAAGCAAGCGTTGGCCGCGCGAGCGTTTGCCAAGCGAGCGTTTGCCGCGTGAGCGTTTGCCAAGCGAGCGTTTGTCGCGCGAGCGTTTGCCGCGTGAGCGTTTGCCAAGCGAGCGATTGTCGCGTGAGCGTTTGCCAAGCGAGCGTTTGCCGCGCGAGCGTTTGCCAAGCGAGCGTTTGCCGCGTGAGCGTTTGCCAAGCGAGCGTTTGCTGCGTGAGCGTTTGCCGCGCGAGCGTTTGCCAAGCGAGCGTTTGCCGCGTGAGCGTTTGCCAAGCAAGCGTTTGCCAAGCGAGCGTTTGTCGCGCGAGCATTGACATAATGAAGAGGCAGTACTGAGTTGTGATGCACCAAGTATACATGTACATTATAGACCATCAGAAGTGGAGGCGCATGCTAGAGTATCACCAACACATCACAGAGAAGAGTTGTTGCAAGCATTGGGCTGAGCATAACTGACAAGTGGAAGTTATAAAATAGATTGAAGAGAGCGCATAAATACTGATAATATTTTTGTACCAATTGTCATTAATTAGTGAAACGCTTCGAGTTAAATTTCTTAAGGGACGATAGTCGAGGATTTTCCTCAAATAGAGGCCTATTTTAAGAAGATAAGAAGCGAGGATATCATAAAGATGGTCTTGAATAGTCATTTTATTCACACCAAATAATTAATTTGGTGCGAAGGAGATAAATGATTTGGTGTGCTTCTTAATTATAAATCGTGCAGGATATCAAACGTTCGATCAATAATTATGATCGCATTTTAATGTGTTCTAAAATTAGGAATAGATAAGTGATAAGTGCAGGCATTGGTAAGTACGCAGTGCAGGCACTGGTAAGTACGAAGTGCAGGCATTGGTAAGTACGAAGTGCAGGCACTGGTAAGTACGAAGTGCAGGCACTGGTAAGTACGAAGTGCAGGCATTGGTAAGTACGAAGTCCCATACGAAAATTCAGTCCAATGATTCAGAACGGCAAGAAGCAATGATTTGTACAGAAGCTGAGCACGAGGATCAGGAACGGTAAAACGCAAGAGTTTTTTGAGCAGTAAACGTGAAGGTCGAAAAGTTTTATATGCGATTATTCGCATGAACGAAGTGCAAAGATCAATAATATGTTGAAGCAAAGATTCGTAGGCAATAATTGTGAAGATAAACACTACGAGGAAGAAAGATCAACCAGCAAATAATGAGCTGAACATTTCTGCAACAGCGAAAAGATCACAAAATGTAAGCAATATTAGGCAGAGTGCTGCATGTCTGTAATATTAGGCATTGTAGGCATTACAAGTGAAATGGCAACAATAGAAATAGCAGCATTGAAACAATAAGAACTTTTAGCACTAATAATAAGGCAAACAAACATGGCAAACAAACATAACAGCTGTCAACTTGCAACAAGAGTTGACGGCAACAAATGCGTCAACTTAACGCGCGCAGAAACACTGCCTGCTTTACTGACCAATAAGCGATCATTTCTAAGTAACAAATACTAACTTCATCAGCATCACGACATGAGCTTCCTTCAGTTCTTTCCATCGGCAACATAATGTATATATTATTTATACACAGTAGAGTCAAAGACCAATCCTTATGAGAATAAAGTTTATAGACTTGCAATGGCACAAACATTCCGAAACAAAACAAACGTAACTCTCGGGATAAGATCGGCTATATTAAGTTTGGTCGAATAATATCGAACAATTTAGTTGACATGAGAAAGTAGCTGCCTACAGGAAAACGTGTTAGCTACTACGATAAAAAATAGATTTACGAAACATTTTTTATGATGCGATATGAGTTTATTATCATTGTAAATAAAATATAAATATTGAAATAATTTTTGAAAGAAAACCTCGCACAAATTACACGGTTAGTAGAAGTGAAGGAAATGGAATTTGAACACTGCGTGTCATTTGAAATTAATTTGCAAATACCTTTAATATTTATGGAGATGGAATGTACGGTAAGAGAATAATGAGGCTGAGGTGCGACATCGAACAAAATGTGTCGTTAAATTCAACAGAAATAAAGCAAGACACATTTTAGTGCTACAAATCAACAAGTGTTCTAAGTAAATAGCTCGCCATAAACTCACATGAAGCTATATAAGGATAATACAACACTGTCTGCTATTGCTACAAAATTATGGCGAGAATTAAGCAGAACATTAAGATATCAGAAAAGATATTATATTATAAATGCGTCTAAAATTCAACATCTTCTTAATTAATATTTAGGTGAGCAAAAACATGCATAAAATTATAACTGCTGCTAGGTAGTTTCTATAGAAACGCACTAAAATAAAACTGGAAGAAGACGTGACTAAGCAGCGACTCAGGCAGAACTGAAGACAAAGCTTAATTTGGCCCGCAGCGGTGGAATGGGGGTGCGAAACCCGTCCATCCTGAGGCTGTAAGAGTTTAGTTGCTGACATGAGCACTCAAGAGCTGCAGACATGAGCACTCAAGAGCTGCTGACATGTGCACTCAAGAGCTGCAGACATGTGCACTCAAGAGCTGCTGACATGTGCACTCAAGAGCTGCTGACATGTGCACTCAAGAGCTGCTGACATGTGCACTCAAGAGCTGCTGACATGTGCACCTCACATGGACTGAGTTGTCAGCAGCGCGGAGCAGTAAATAAACTCAAGTCAACAGAAAGTCGCGAGAAAGTCGAGGCAGAAGCAAAAGTCTCCAAACAAAACCAGTGAATTCAAGTTGTATTCACCTTACGTTATTATGAAGCGTTTAAATTGGTCAAATACATTAACTTACAAGAGAAAAACATGAGGCAGTATGTGCGCGGAGCAAAATTGTCTTTTGAAGGACAGCAGAAGTTTCAGTTTTTTGATGAGATTCACAGTAAATGAAATACAGAGATGAATGAAAAAAAAACATTTCCCGGTTATTTCTTCGGAAACATCAGAATAATTTAGAATAATAATACATTTAATTACTATTCTGAGACTCGTTAAGTAGTTTAGTCAAAGAGATTCCAATAAGACGCGTTTCTTTAGTTGATCCTGACGAGCTTTATTTTACCGCCATCCACTAAACCGAGCGACCGCCACCCGGGGACCTCAGGCGCCCTTCTGGTCAACTACGGACGGGGGAGACTGGGAGGGCTCGTCACCTGACATGGAAGGGGACGGGTTGGAGGACCCGTCACCTGCCACAGTGAGGGACGGCTGTGAGGGCCCGTCACCTGCTATGGAAGGGTTTGGTAGGTGTGGCCCGTTACCTGGCTTAGGCTGCTTGTGCGGCGGCAGCTCCCACCCCAAGGAGCGCTCCACGGCCGCGCACCATCGCTCGTACCGACGCTCGCGCTCTGCACGTAAGATCACGATTAGGACTAGATTAAATGACTATAACGTTGATATTATTTCACCATAAGGTCATTGAAATGTTGAGACTATTTGAACCGAACAATGAAGGATTAACTGCACACATTCAGCTCCTGCAGTGGCTACAGAGGTGGGATGGTCAATGGAAATGCCGCAAAATATGTTACAATCAGAGCCGCAACGTTACCAAGTCAATTATCTATGGATTAAATTAAATGAAGCACCTTTCTCTACTTATGCCTCTTCCCTACCATCTTAAAATATAAAAGGACTTCTAAAATCGACTTGATGCTGGGCCACGGGTGAACTTTAGAACAAGCGCGCCAGCGCCGCCGTAGCGTGAGACAAACGCACCACAGAGAGCTGTGCAGCTCTTGAGTGCTCATGTCAGCGGCTCTTGAGTGCACATGTCAGCGGCTCTTGAGTGCACAAGTCAGCAGCTCTTGAGTGCACAAGTCAGCAGCTCTTGAGTGCACATGTCAGCAGCTCTTGAGTGCTCATGTCAGCAGCTCTTGAGTGCACATGTCAGCAGCTCTTGAGTGCACATGTCAGCAGCTCTTGAGTGCACGTGTCAGAAGCTCTTGAGTGCACATGTCAGGATAGAGCCGCATAACGCCTCGGTGATCATCCTCACCGAGACCTGGCACGACGTTTACTCGGTTTGCGCGTCTTCGCGCTGAAGAACTCAAGGTAGTCGAGCGCGCGCTGCCCCGCATGCAGCCGGACATCCTGGCGACGGATTACGGTGTAGTGGCTACCGTCGCCAGCAGGGGCGTGCACCTCGCCGTTCATAACATCGGTGCCCGACCCACCACTTTTGAGCTGCCATGTGCTAGGGTCACCTGTGCCTCGTTTACGGACGTTGCAGTCACCGTCTATCGTCCTGGATTGGTTGCTGTGTCGAGCGAATTTTTCGTTGAATTGAGCGATGTCTTCAACAGACTTGTGACTTTGCCCGATCATGTCCTTAACACCGGCGATTTGAACGTTCGACTGGATCGCGCCGAAGACCTATCGGCTCGTCAGCTGAAATAACTTCTACCAAAGGATCTAAGAGAGGGGGAGTTTACCCTGGAGACCTTCAAGAGACAACTGGACGTTTTCCTGAGCACAATTCCAGATCGACCTCCCCTGCAACACTACCAGCGGCGAGAAGCAAGCAACAGCATCGTGCATCAGGTGGCCCAAATGCGGGCGGATGAACGATAATCAGAGGCGGCGATCCATCGTGGCCTATGACTGCTATGTCCCAAACAAGTACCAAGATTACCATGATTGCCACCTTCGGCATGGTTTGTCACGTGACCTTGCCAATGCACGACATGGGTGGACTGCTGGACGTTGTCATCACGCGTGCTGACCTTCAAAATCTGCCAGTCGGCATCATCGAGATCGCATTATTCGACCATCGACTACTTCAGTGGACGGTGCCATGTGTGCGCCCGGTGCCAGCGTACAAGACCGTCACTGTCGTCCGTGGCGCGGTCTCAACGGCGATACCTCACGTGAAAAGCTGCAGTTGTCCCGACTATGTCGGCCTGACTCATGGTTGGCACTATCAGTCAACGACCTCGTGCAACTCTACAACACCGAGCTGGCCTGTGCACTCGATGACCTCATTCCTGGACGCATAGTTCGGGTACCGCAACGAGTCTCCGACCCATGGTTCGATGATGAATGCCGAGTCTCTAAGCGGGGTATTCGACTGCTCCAGCGGGCTGTCAACCGGGCGAACAGACGCGGCAATCCTGCTGCAGCCGCTGCTGTGGCCTCCACCTGGCGAAATGCACGGCTCAATTATGTCGACCTTCTTCGTTCTAAAAGAGTCATTTTGGCGCCAGTGAGTCGACGCGCAGCGCAGCGACGCTCGAGCGCTGTGGCATTCGCTGGATAAACTCTATGGGAAGAGATCATATGGAAGCTTCGGGTGACGTAAGCGTGAAGGAATTGCATGCGGTTGTTAAGGACATAATTTCTGCTCTGCGAGCAACGTCAGCCGATGCTCCGCCGGCAGCATTTGCCCCGTGTCCGTTCGCCTGCGTGCTGCAAGCATTCACTCGCGTCACAGCTGACGACGTCATCGCTGCAGTGCGCGCGCTGCCCCACAAGCAGTGTGCCAGCGATCCGCTGCCGACGTCGTTACTTAAGGGGAATGTTGTAACCCTAGCACCTTTTCTGGTCGAACTTTTCAACCGCGGCCTCACTGACGGTGTTGATACGATGAACTTCAAATCAGCTTACATTACGCCTATATTAAAAAAACACACCTTGAGGTTTCCGATCCCTAATCATATCGACCCATCTCCAACCTGTCAATTATTTTTGAAACTCCTGGAACGCGTTGTGGCGCGACAACTGAACAACCATCCGGCAGTCCGGTCCTGAGACCGGCAGCCGAACAACTTTCAGCAGTCCGGTCTCATGCCTCGTCTCCAGTCAACACACCGTCGTCTCTGCTCGACGGAAACCGCTGTGCTGAAGGTGCTTTCAGATATTATGCGAGCAGTAGACCGGGGCGACATTGCGGCACTAGCTCCACTCGACCTGACGGCCGCATTTGAGACGGTTGACCACGCCACTTTATTGCGTCGACTTTACGTATCTTTCGGCCAGCGTGATACAATGCTGCTGCGTTCGAGCCCTATCTCAGCAATAGATTCCAAAGCGTTCGACTCTTCTTCTAAACCATCGTTGGTCACTTGCGGCGTACCCCAGGGATCAGTTCTCGGCTCGATCTTCTTACTCCTATATACTGTCGACGATACCAAAATTTATGGCTACTGTGCACCGGCTGACGCTGCAGCGTTGCAGGATCGAATGTCTGACTGCATGGACGCCGTCTCAGCTCTTGGTCAACTCAGCCATAACATAACATAACATAATGATGTCGGCGCTGAAATGTAGGCCTGATGTGGCCTGTCGCCGATTCTTTTCCTTTTCGTGCCTTGTTCATAGATCTAAACTCGTATCATTTGATCGGATCTTTTCATGACTGGCGATAGTTTGAAGTAGCTACTAGACTTCCATATTTCTGTCCTTTTCAAATCTCGGTGACCACACAACGTTTCCCCAACGTTCCATTCACCCAACTCTGGTTGATAAATGAGTACCTGGCTTGTCCAGGGTGTTGTGTAATGCAATCAAACGGTTCTGGCGGGTCAGCGAGCCAGTGATGGTCGTGGAACTACCAGTGGCATTAGTGCCCGGAAAACCTGACCTATCACCCCCTCCCTTACCTAGTCGCCACTACCAGGATGGGCAATTACACACACACTGGATGCGCTCCAACCGGCTCCAGCTCAATGCATCAAAAACCGACTTTATTTGGTTTGCAATTGCAAGGCACCAGCATCACCTTTCGGCCAACCCTGTTCGCATGGGCAACGAGTTTGTAGTTCCTACGTCCGCAGTTCACAGCCTGGGCATTCTGCTGGTCTCGAAACTATCAATGAGCAATCACGTTGCCAAAGTCACCACCGCTTGCTTCGGCGCTCAGCGACGAATACGTAACATCAGCCGCTGTCTTTTGAGGCCGGTCCTTGAGGCCCTCGTGGTGGCGCTCGTTCTGACCAGATTGGACTATGGTAATGCCACACTTTAAGGACTTGCGACCACGGCACTTAATAAACTGCAACCCGTAATGAACGCTGCTGCTCGACTTGTGTGCAATAAGCGGTAATTATACCATGTGATGCCGATGTTGCGCAATCTTCACTGGCTGCGCATTTAGCAGCGCACGCAGTTCAAGGTCGCTGTTGTGACGTGATTTGAAGTAGTTAGTTCTGCCTTCACGGTGTGGCGCCTCCTTATCTCACGGAAGGTACACAGCGCGTGTCGGATCTACCTTCTAGAAGACGATTGCGCTCGTCAACAGCGGACCTAGTCGTACCATCTACACGTCTACCTCGTCGTACCATCTACACGTCTATCTACCGTCGGCGACAGAGCGTTCCCGGTCGCCGGCGCCAGAACCCGGAACAGTCTGCCGGCTTCCGTAACTTCGTTGCAGGTGTTTCGTCGAAGCCTAAAGAGGGAACTATTTCGTAGAGCCTATGAGTCTAGTGCTTAGTCGTTTTATCTGTTCCCATCCTATCTCGTGTCTATTTATTTTTCGCTTGCTATTAATCTTATGTGTGACGTGCCCTAGAAGATCGTTTGGACCAGACGCCAACATAAATGCTCCGTACAATAATTCCAACAATAATAATAAAAAAATAATAATAAAGTGTCCGTAACGTTAGCGGTCGAGATAAGTCCGTCCACATCCCTAACCCGTTAAGTCCTCCTCAGTGATGTATGTGAAGCATTAAGTAACAATAGCTGCACTGTTAGAAAATTTACCATTAACGGTATTACCGGCGTTTCAGTGGCCGGTCGGCACGTGAAAAGAAACATCGTGTTGCCTTTTTATTCTAATTTAACGCTAGTTATCCGTAAAACATCTGATATAAACGGTAAAACAGTTTATTTTCACGGGGCAACCGGCCACTAGAACGCCGGTGGGACCGTTTTTTTCACCGTTTTTTCTAACAGTGTGGAGTGGTTTCTCCTGAACACTTGCTTGTTATTGTCGCCTTTATAAAATAGTTGCTAACACCTGTAGAGGGAAGAGATAAGCTATCACCCCTACCATCACCTGTAGAGGGAAGATAAGCTATCACCCCTACCATCACCTGTAGAGGGAAGATAAGCTATCACCCCTACCATCACCTGTAGAGGGAAGATAAGCTATCACCCCTACCATCACCTGTAGAGGGAAGATAAGCTATCACCCCTACCATCACCTGTAGAGGGAAGATAAGCTATCACCCCTACCATCACCTGTAGAGGGAAGATAAGCTATCACCCCTACCATCACCTGTAGAGGGAAGATAAGCTATCACCCCTACCATCACCTGTAGAGGGAAGATAAGCTATCACCCCTACCATCACCTGTAGAGGGAAGATAAGCTATCACCCCTACCATCACCTGTAGAGGGAAGATAAGCTATCACCCCTACCATCACCTGTAGAGGGAAGATAAGCTATCACCCCTACCATCACCTGTAGAGGGAAGATAAGCTATCACCCCTACCATCACCTGTAGAGGGAAGATAAGCTATCACCCCTACCATCACCTGTAGAGGGAAGATAAGCTATCACCCCTACCATCACCTGTAGAGGGAAGATAAGCTATCACCCCTACCATCACCTGTAGAGGGAAGATAAGCTATCACCCCTACCATCACCTGTAGAGGGAAGATAAGCTATCACCCCTACCATCACCTGTAGAGGGAAGATAAGCTATCACCCCTACCATCACCTGTAGAGGGAAGATAAGCTATCACCCCTACCATCACCTGTAGAGGGAAGATAAGCTATCACCCCTACCATCACCTGTAGAGGGAAGATAAGCTATCACCCCTACCATCACCTGTAGAGGGAAGATAAGCTATCACCCCTACCATCACCTGTAGAGGGAAGATAAGCTATCACCCCTACCATCACCTGTAGAGGGAAGATAAGCTATCACCCCTACCATCACCTGTAGAGGGAAGATAAGCTATCACCCCTACCATCACCTGTAGAGGGAAGATAAGCTATCACCCCTACCATCACCTGTAGAGGGAAGATAAGCTATCACCCCTACCATCACCTGTAGAGGGAAGATAAGCTATCACCCCTACCATCACCTGTAGAGGGAAGATAAGCTATCACCCCTACCATCACCTGTAGAGGGAAGATAAGCTATCACCCCTACCATCACCTGTAGAGGGAAGATAAGCTATCACCCCTACCATCACCTGTAGAGGGAAGATAAGCTATCACCCCTACCATCACCTGTAGAGGGAAGATAAGCTATCACCCCTACCATCACCTGTAGAGGGAAGATAAGCTATCACCCCTACCATCACCTGTAGAGGGAAGATAAGCTATCACCCCTACCATCACCTGTAGAGGGAAGATAAGCTATCACCCCTACCATCACCTGTAGAGGGAAGATAAGCTNCATGATAAAGCTGACATGATAAAGCTGGCATGATAAAGCTGACATGATAAAGCTGACATGATAAAGCTGGCATGATAAAGCTGACATGATAAAGCTGGCATGATAAAGCTGACATGATAAAGCTGACATGACAAAGCTGACATGACAAAGCTGACATGATAAAGCTGACATGACAAAGCTGACATGACAAAGCTGGCATGATAACTCGACATAAGGCTTTGAACATTTCATGTACAATTGTAAGCATACAATGAGCCGCAACATGACAGCGCAGCGTCTTCTGTGTGCAATTAAACGGCAGCGACGCTACAAAATAAAAATAGCGAAGGTAACTTTGAATACCTGACTTATTGCCTGACTTATTGCCTGACTTATTGCCTGACTTATTGCCTGACTTATTGCCTGACTTATTGCCTGACTTATTGATTGATGGGTGACATTAATTCTTCAATTTAGAAATACAAACTTAAGAAGACATTCTTCCAGGAAAAAAATACATTCAAAGCGTCAGGAACATGACCATGTGACCAGGAACATGACCATGTGACCAGGAACATGACCATGTGACCAGGAACATGACCATGTGACCAGGAACATGACTCACCTACAGGCACATGACTCACCTACAGGCACATGACTCACCTACAGGCACATGACTCACCTACAGGCACATGACTCACCTACAGGCACACGACTCACCTACAGGCACATGACTCACCTACAGGCACATGACTCACCTACAGGCACGCCCGCCAGGTCGGCCTGGAGCTGCAGGAGCAGGTCGTTGGTTGTCATGCCGCCGTCCACGAGGAGCCTGGAGATGGAGATGCCGGAGTCCTGCTCCATGGCGTCCAGGATCTCGCGCGTCTGGAAGCACACGGACTCCAGGGCGGCGCGCGCCAGGTGGCCCGAGGTGGTGCCCTGGGTGATGCCGCAGATGGTGCTGCTCGCGGGGCGTCATTATAGTGCGACTATTGTGGTTATGGATTATGTTAACGTACTTATAAATTATGTAACTATCGTGGTTATGGCTTATGGAACTTGGTGACATGATGGTGACAGATGGTGACATGAAACAACAACAACATGATCGTTGTGGGACTATCGTGGTTGTAGAATATGGAACTATCGTACTTCTAAATTATGGAACTGTCGTCGTTGTGAATTTTGACGGAAGAAACAATATTCTAAATTTTGCAATGTTTTAGTTATTTTTATAGAAAAAATTAATGAAAAAAACTGAGGCACTCAAGTCTAAACGTTACGAAATTAAGACCAGTCCGGCCAGACACAGCCATCTACTTCTCGGGCGATGGATGTAATAATTTATGAAAGGACCGTTACTACATCTTTTATTCCATTGATCCGGCCGTCTTTAATATCGGTATAATGCTACCTCGTAACGTATAGTTGTAGGTCATTCACTCTAATTCATGAGGTTGTAGTCGCACTAGTCCGCTTCAAGCAAGCATTCTATTAAGTTATGGGCCCATGTTGCTGGTACGTGAACTAGGACTGCATGAACACAAGTGTTTGTAGTTAATTTGTTGTGAATACTTGTGTTACTCCCGACACTAGACAGGCTTGTATAACTCTACACACAACACAACACAACGCAACGCAACACAGCACAACACAACACAACACAACACAACACCCCTCACCCCCTAGCGTCAGAGCGCCAGCGAGGCGCGTAAAGGCCGGAGAAGGCAGGCACGAAGTACACGCCTCCCGTGTCCTCGACGCCTCCCGCGAGCCTCTCGACGTCCTCAGCCTTCTTCAGGAGGCCAAGGCTGTCCCTGAGCCAACGCACAGCGGCGCCCGCGATGGCAACACTGCCTTCAATGGCGTACACGGCCTGTGCTGATGCACCGAACTTGTAGGCCACAGTCGTCAGCAGACCATGCGTGGACCACACCATCTGCAAAATGCAGCGATTAGTCCTATTTACTATAGCTCCTATACAATATCAGGAGCTATACAATATTACATTCTAAAAGGTTAACAATAATATAACAACTGAACTGAAACAACACATCGAAAGAAAAAGAAATCATATATAAAGCTTGAAAATACATCAGTAGAGACAAACGAAAAATACAGGAATACAATTAGATATTGTGCAGAGTGCGGAGTTCAATTTGTACATGGATTGTGAAGATCAATGTGAACTGGACGGACACGAAAGAAATAACATGGGAAACACTTGCAACAAATTCGTCGTTACGAAAAAGTGGCAGAGCGTAACTGCGCAGGTCATTGTACTGACAACCTAGGGATAAGGACACGCCGCATAGGATATGTAATGACCAGCATGTAGCACGCGTAGGAAAAGCACCGTAGTGACAAGAGTCATTACTGTACTTGGCCTGTAATGACAGTACAGTAATGGCAGGAGTACAGCACCTGGGCACCGGTGTTGTACAGCAGGAAGCAGCCTGTACCGTACGTGTTCTTGGCCTGCCCCCGCGCGAGGCACATCTGCCCCACCAGCGCCGCCTGCTGGTCACCGATCACCTGACGGCAACACGCGCATTATCTTCTTGGTCACGTTAATTAATAAGACATTAATCATAATAATAATCAAATACTCTATTTCTATTATTATAACATTAATATTATAATAGAATAGCCCTCCCTCCCCCTCACCCCCGAGATGGGCACGCCCCTGAGAGGGCCGTCGTTGAGGTAGCCGTACACCTCAGAGCAGCTGCGGATATCTGGCAGCACCCACGACGGGATGTCGAAAAACCTTCACAAAACAACATAAAGCCTTTACAAAATAACAAAAAAAACTTCATAAAATAACAAAAATCCTACAAAAAATACATACAATTTGGGACAGGTTAAGACAGAAATTTACGTGCATGCTAGAGTAAATCACAGGTAAATATTCGGTAGACTAGCGATGTCGTGTACATTAGATTTTAATTGAAATAGAACTGGTCGCATATCCTGATATGTTAACATTGCTAATGTACTTTGATTTCTGCGAACGGACGACATTAAAAATGACATCGACATTGACGGACATTGAAAATTAACACAGATTAATACAGTAAGGTAGGAAATGCATTACTTCTCAAGACACAGGTATATTTTTCAATAACATATTTTACACTTATTATTCGATGAAGTATTCGGTGCAGCTTGTGTAAGCATTATGTGGTGCATCAATATATCAACCTTCACCGACTTACAGCGAACACAATATTTATTTTCTTTGCAGTTATTTTTTCCACAATTTCTACACATGTGATACTACGGACAAAAAATAGTTTTACTATAACAAAGAAGCGCATTTAATGTTCACGAACTTTACATAAATGTAAATTTTAAATATTCAATGTCATAGTTATATTATGAAGGATATAAAAATTAAAACGGTGACAGCCATGAACGCGGAGTTATTCTTTACGGCCGAGATTTCAGGTGAAATTACATGAAGCATTTAATGGAGAAGTTGGTGAAAAATAAACATTTGAGACATCAATGATAAAAAGCAATTTATCCATAGTGAAGAACGGACGCAGAGACAATAGTTGATAGACTCCTGCGTCTCGAAATAATTTTCTCGAAATGAACCGGGACAGACGAAACGAGACGAGAAAATTCCGGGAAAAAAATAACGGGACAGAGGGTAAAATTTGTCCCGGAATAAACGTATGAACCGAGACAAGACTTCTGTCCCGGACTTTAAAACTTGTTAAAGTACACAGAGACTGCGAACGCGCGCTCCTCTCTCGACCACTGCATGGTCGCAACTGAACTGAGTGGACGAAAAACTTCATAGCCCGCGCACCATATTGCGCATGGCGCCACCTTCCTAGGACTAATGGCCGCCACGTGGCGCGCAATTCAAATAAGTAAGTTCCCGCGCCGCACCCTGTATTAAATATTATTTAAAAACCAGCATGATACATACATAATATAAATTACAGAATAAAACTGTACGAAAGATTTCGGTGAAATGTTGTTAACCTCAGCCTGTTACTAGTGTCAACATGTTAGTTGTTACCAGAGGTTGGCAGTAGCACGCTACATGTAGCGGCGGCTACATATTCGGTAGCGGTAGCCGCGCTACATTTAAGCAATTGCAGCGGTAGCGGTAGCGCCCGCTACATTTAGAGCATGTAGCGGTAGCGGTAGCGCCCGCTACATTTAGAGCATGTAGCGGTAGCGGCCGCTACATTTCAAAGTAGCGCTGCCCAGCTCTGTATAAATGTATGATGGTAAGCCAAAGTTTACACCCCATCAATAATTGATTCGTCTCGTTATGTCTCGTTAAAATGGCTATAAATTCCGGGAAATTTTAAGGTAACTATTTTAACCGGGATGTTTCGTCTCGTATCGGTATCGTCCCGGAATTCCTACGGAAGGCTGAAAATTGTCCCGGTTTTTATTGCGAACCGGGACAGAGCCTGTTGTCTCGTCTCGGATAAAAAATAATACCAAACGCAGGAGTCTAATAGTTGAGGATGCAAGAGATCTGTTGCTACGTGGTAAACATACGGCTGGCGACATTAATGAGAAGTGATCATATAATCGCAGCGTTAGATTATAACGATAGTTCCAACAATTTCTAAGCGTCTTCCAACGAACGGGCAGCACAAATTGCATCTCTAGATGAATACACAAGGAATAAAGTTGATCAAAGTCTTGGCATGTACCGTACCATTAAAATTTGAATCTCGGGTGGCGATAATTAGTAAAGTTATCGTAATTTTGGTGAGAAAGAAGTTGAAACATAAATAATATCTATACAAATTAACTTCCGAAATAAGAAATCAGCGTGCGTCTTATTCTCTTTTACAGCTTCAAAGTAATCTACTTTTGACTACTTTCATTTTGTACATTCTAAATTATTATTTTTGTAACGCGCCATTTGTGATGTCTGAAATGTTTTCTTTGGTTTGCTCAAATGTCAACAAGGCACTACAGTGCACATGGCAACAAGGCACTACAGTGCACATGTCAACAAGGCACTACAGTGCACATGTCAACAAGGCACTACAGTGCACATGGCAACAAGGCACTACAGTGCACATGTCAACAAGGCACTACAGTGCACATGTCAACAAGACACTACAGTGCACATGTCAACAAGACACTACAGTGCACATGTCAACAAGGCACTACAGTGCACATGTCAACAAGGCCTGTCTCTTATACACATCTAGATGTGTATAAGAGACAGTCTTAACCCTCTACCGCCTGACATGAGTAACCGGAGCAATATTGTCACGCGCCTACTTCCCAAAAAGGATACGTTCTAGTGAGCGCAAAATGACTTGCACTGATGGTTGCCGCCACGTACGACAACTTTAAAATGTTCTCTGTTGCGTACAAACGTCCTCAGGTTGCTACACTCAATAGTTTACGTATTATTTAAGTTGAGAGTAATGTTCCCGGAGAGTGACATACTGCGGCAGAGGGTTAAGGACAACGTTTAATAATAAGCACTAATAAGTGCTTATTAATAATAAGTGAAAAATATAAGTTAATAAATATTATAATAATATTATAGTATTTATTATAATAATAAATATTAATATTAATAGCTTATTAATAATAAGTTAAAAAGCAGCAGCACACTGACCCAGAGCAGCCAGGTGTCGACAGTACCGAAGAGCAGCGTGTGCTGGTTAATAATAATAACAATAATTAATGATAATGTACAAGTGTAACACTGACCCAGAGCAGCCAGGTGTCGACAGTGCCGAAGAGCAGCGTGTGCTGGTTAATAATAATAACAATAATTAATGATAATGTACAAGTGTAACACTGACCCAGAGCAGCCAGGTGTCGACAGTGCCGAAGAGCAGCGTGTGCTGGTTAATAATAATAACAATAATTAATGATAATGTACAAGTGTAACACTGACCCAGAGCAGCCAGGTGTCGACAGTGCCGAAGAGCAGCGTGTGCTGGTTAATAATAATAACAATAATTAATGATAATGTACAAGTATAACACTGACCCAGAGCAGCCAGGTGTCGACAGTGCCGAAGAGCAGCGTGTGCTGGTTAGCAGCGTGCTGCACGGCGGGCACGTGGTCCAGCAGCCAGCGCAGCTTCAGCGCCGAGAAGTACTCAGAGATGGGCAGCCCGCAGATGTTCTTGAGGGCGTCCTTGTCCTGCCCTGGCGTCCTCTTGAGTACCTGCTCCACGGTGCTCGTGGTGCGAGCGTCCAGCCAAACTGTTGAGATGGGGGACAGTGCGTTTAATACAGTCAGCAGAGCATCAAACAGTCAGCAGTACATCAAACACAGTCAGCAACACAGCAGCAATGATTAAATAGGGATTTTTAATTAGAGATATATTTTATATATAGAGAGAGAGACGTTTCTTAGTTTCTTCTCATATCTTTTAAAGTTGGGTGAATCGGAGTGATTACTCCACCAAATTTACGTTACGTTCAGGTTCAGGTTCAAGATACCGGTATTCATTACTTATCGTTTTGTCAGGTGGTTGCCGAGTGGCATTTGATCTGTCTCTTATACACATCTAGATGTGTATAAGAGACAGCTCTTACACTGTATTGAACAACAGCTTGGTGACACTACTACAGGAGACGGCTCTCCACTCACAACACGATGTTACTCGGCACGCTGGCCGTTTCACTCTGCGCTGCTTCTCCTACTACCTCCCTCCTTTTATAGCCCCATTCGCTACCCGCGCGGGGCGTCGTATACCCGCTTGTTTTCAAACCGTCGGCTTATGAAATCTTCAACGGTTCTACATATATTCCCAATTTTATGAATTTCTATCCTTATCAGCAACACAGCAGCACATCAAACACAGTCAGCAACACAGCAGTACATCAACACAGTCGGCGGCAACACAGCAGCACTTCCAACACAGTCAGCAACACAACAACACATCCAACAGTTCCCACAAGTGGAAACAAGGAGCTTCAATAGGAAAAAAGCGACATGCATTCAATATATGGCGGCAGGGCTGCGTCCAATTTTCCCTATTGTATGATGCACGGCTCGGAAAAGTGGGCAATTGTATTTTTCAATATAATGCTCATTCGCTTCCCTAACTTGCCTATAGACAGAAAACTTGCCTATGGACAGAAAACTTGCCTATGGACAGAAAACTTGCCTATGGACAGAAAACTTGCCTATGGACAGAAAACTTGCCTATGGACAGAAAACTTGCCTATAGACAGAAAACTTGCCTATGGACAGAAAACTTGCCTATAGACAGAAAACTTGCCTATGGACAGAAAACTTGCCTATGGACAGAAAACTTGCCTATAGACAGAAAACTTGCCTATGGACAGAAAACTTGCCTATAGACAGAAAACTTGCCTATAGACAGAAAACTTGCCTATAGACAGAAAACTTGCCTATAGACAGAAAACTTGCCTATAGACAGAAAACTTGCCTATAGACAGAAAACTTGCCTATAGACAGAAAACTTGCCTATAGACAGAAAACTTGCCTATAGACAGAAAACTTGCCTATAGACAGAAAACTTGCCTATAGACAGAAAACTTGCCTATAGACAGAAAACTTGCCTATAGACAGAAAACTTGCCTATAGACAGAAAACTTGCCTATAGACAGAAAACTTGCCTATAGACAGAAAACTTGCCTATAGACAGAAAACTTGCCTATAGACAGAAAACTTGCCTATAGACAGAAAACTTGCCTATAGACAGAAAACTTGCCTATAGACAGAAAACTTGCCTATAGACAGAAAACTTGCCTATAGACAGAAAACTTGCCTATAGACAGAAAACTTGCCTATAGACAGAAAACTTGCCTATAGACAGAAAACTTGCCTATAGACAGAAAACTTGCCTATAGACAGAAAACTTGCCTTTAGACAGAAAACTTGCCTATAGACAGAAAAATGCTAAATGAAACGGCACCGCAGCGAGCAAGGCACACGCTTGACTACCACCAACTATCGACAATTCATCCTGTTCATATTGACTATGACTATTCATCCACCAACTCTACACGCCTCCTGGTGCTTCAAACTGCCGCCTTAATTACGAACAATAACTTGATGCCACAACACGAACATCACCACTCAAATATCTAATGAACGTAAGTACCTACGTAAATATCTAATGAACGTAAGTACCTACGTAAGTGAACGTAAGCACCTACGCTCTATTTTTCCTTCACCAAACACATTCCTCTGTTCCGTCCTGCAACGCCACAAACAACACTTGGCACCAAATCAAAATACCGTAGAGTGGAACGAGCTGGGGCCATACTTTCAAAACTCGCTAAGTGAACGTAAGTACTTACGCTCTATTTCTTTGTCTATGATTGGTGGATTTTGCTTGAAAGGCCGTCAATGATTGGCTGATTAAGTTACTATCTCTTAACTTTTTTTTGAAGGTATGGGCCCTGGATGGTAATATGGAGTGGTAGACGAGACACCAAGATGATAAGGGAGAGTTGCATGTTGACAACAACACGAACAATCCGCACGCTATACTCGTGTTGCATTACAGTTCCATTGGAAGTCTACCTCGCGAACAACAAGCAAAAACACACGAGGCAAACGAACGCTAATCTAGCCGTCGGCACAGCAGAATTGTAGCAAGTACCGTTGTTGAGCAAGATGAATTTGAAGGCACGCTTCGTGGACACGTTTCATGGGCACGCTTCATGGGCACGCTTCACGTTTCCGTCTACGTCGCTTTTATCGGCTTTTATATATCGTTGTTTTTTTTTCTGGCATCTTGGTTGTAAAATTTTACCGTTTATCTCAACCTTTTCAACGTGTATACGCATGATACTGTTACATAGTAAATAGTTATACGTTTTACCGCACTTTGAGTTGATAATAACCATTAAAAGGAACACCAGTTCCCACGTCCTCGAAAGATGAATCCGATAAAAGATAAAACAGAAATTCACCTACAATAGAACAGTCTAAATAAAATCTACAGTGGGGGGAAATAAATATTCGTACACTTGAAAAATCGTATTTTAATGTATGCATGTAAGTACACAAACTTAACAGTAAAAGTGATTTAAATTATGTATAGAGACGCATAGTATTCAAAAATACTATCAAAAGAAATTAAATCTCAATGCAACAAAAAACAATGCAACATGTTCACTTTTCGGGTGAAAAAAGTATTCGTACAAAACAATAAATCCGCATTATTTTAATTTAATACTTGGTTGAATACCCTTTATTCCTGTCTCTTATACACATCTAATNATTGTTTTTTGTTGCATTGAGATTTAATTTCTTTTGATAGTATTTTTGAATACTATGCGTCTCTATACATAATTTAAATCACTTCTCCTGTTAAGTTTGTGTACTTACATACATTAAAATACGATTTTTCAAGTGTACGAATATTTATTTCCCCCCACTGTATAATAATGGAACAAACTTCTTTACAAAGCTCCATTAAGACGCAACATAGCTTTACTTACCTCAGGAATATTGATTCATTAATCATGGAGCAGACTAGACCACGTGAGTGTGAGCTTAGACCGCACTAATAACAATGAAGTCTATAGTAAAGCCTCCAGAAAACAATCAGAGATAAATATTAATATTTGTCTCTGATTATATAGAAATATAATATAGAAAATAGTATAGAAAATAATCTATAGAAAACAATAAGAGATAAAAATATTACCTCAGCATAACATGGACGAGAGCCTCGCACATCAAGGCTGGCTTTGACATGAATAAATAACATTAAAGCCATGTCACGTCCGCGACTACATTGTTGCCAGCAGCTAGCCATGGCGACGCTGGCAACCATGTCACGTCCGCGACTACATTGTTGCCAGCAGCTAGCCATGGCGACGCTGGCAACCATGTCACGTACGCGACTACATTGTCGCCAGCAGCTAGCCATGGCGACGCTGGCAACCATGTCACGTACGCGACTACATTGTCGCCAGCAGCTTGCCATGGCGACGCTGGCAACGACGTAACAGCTGGCTTGACGGCAACGGCCGAATAATGCCTAACTGGCTGCTGGAAATATGTTCGTTTTGACTAAAAAACATTCCATGAGTACGTAAAAATGAAATATGGGAACATCCCAATTACATACGTTGATGACTAAACGTAATCGATGTCATCATAACTTTCAACATATTTCAAGTTCAAGACAAATCAGAAGCAGCTGAATACCATTGGCATAAACATAACTGATTCATGTCCCTTGATCAACAACAAAATATTTGTTTCTCAAACAATCTCCACGTGGTGACGTGTGCCATGCGTCGCCACACCGAGGCAGGTCTTGTTGTGAACAAGATGCGTTTAAAGCTACATGCATCCCAGGTGATTGCGTGAGGAAGATAAGGCTATAGACACGCAGAACTTGCGATGGCATGAGATAGACCTAGCAATAGCGAGAAATAGGCTGGCCAGTCAGTTTGTCCCACACAATCTCACCAATAGCGTTGTAGAGAGGCTGGCCAGTCAGTTTGTCCGACACAATCTCACCAATAGCGTTGTAGAGAGGCTGGCCAGTCAGTTTGTCACACAATCTCACCAATAGCGTTGTAGAGAGGCTGGCCAGTCAGTTTGTCCCACACAACTGTTGTCTCGCGTTGGTTTGTAATGCCGATAGCTTTGATGTCATCGGAGGCAATAGAGAGGTTCCTGCACACATTAAGATAAGCTATAGTTAACAGGCCATTGGAGCTAACCATACCAAGTCATGCACTAAAACGCAGTTCCTTTGAAATACCAGACATTGTTGTTGATCAGTTATCTTTGGGGCATTCACGCCCACTTAGAAAAATTATGCTAGATTGTCAGTGAATTGTGAAATAAACTTTAAGGCGAGCAACTATCAGATGAATTTAAATGCCCCTTTCCTTCATGGACCAAAACCACCGTTTCAGATAAAACGTTTGATTACCACAAATGCAGTGTCTGGTAGACAAGCAAGGAGAATTTTAACAGCACGCCTCATGAGGTTGAAATAACCTTTTGTGGTCCAGATGGTATTGGCTCGTTCACACACACCATTTCAGTTGCAATGGAGATATGGTCAATCAATAGAGCATCGTGTATCTGCACACAACTAACAGCATGATTATTGAAACAGGCCGCTCTGTCATTAGAACACAGACGTGCAAAGAATCATTTCAACGTTGGCCACAATAGCTGCATTGCAAGGTTTTACACGATAGTGAAGTAGGATAGTAACTTAGTCATAATGGTTCTAAGACTGCACGGACCGAACAGTATGGAATCAAGAAAACATAAAACGTGTGTGTAAAGCAATTGAACAAACATGCAGTAAAACAACGCCAAGTGCTGACTGATGCATGTGTCAAGGTTGCCAACTACTTTAGTGGAAGGCTCACTTGAGGTTGTCAACTGCTGTGTGGAGTGTTCAGTGGAAGGCTCACTTGAGGTTGTCAACTGCTGTGTGGAGTGTTCAGTGGAAGGCTCACTTGAGGTTGTCAACTGCTTTACTGATGCAGGTGGTGACGCTGTCAAGGAGCTGCATGGGGTCCTGCTCCACCCAACCCTCCTGCGGGAACCGCTGCACCACCTCCTCCTGATGATACGTCAGCACCTCTCCACTGCCAGCAGCAAATATCTGGCCAACAAAAACACGTCACCTCTTTTAACTTATATTGCTTAGTTGCCAGGAGCTTAGCATGGTTCTTCAAAAGATTATCCTTGCAAAGAAAATACTTAGCAGTTTGGCTCTCATTGTTGGTCAAAAAAAAGTGAATAATTATGAGTGTAAGCTGTAGAAAGAATGTCTATAAATATGAGAGAAGAAATTTCATCTGTGATCATTTAAGATTCTAAGAATATAAATGGCCTTTCAATTGTTATGTACCATATATATTTTGGAACCAATTTGCAAACAAAGAGAACCCAGCCATCTTGCACTGCCTGATCACTGAGCTACTTTTTACTCAATAAAAGTGTGCTTCATTGAAACAGAAAAATACTTAGGTTGTTCAAAATAATAATTAAAATAAAAGCTATACTATATACATAATTTGAAATGTTTTCTGGTTACAATCATTTTGTTTAAGAATTCCTCCAAAAATAAAGGAAATTATTCAAATTATGAGCTTAAGCTTTCTCAACTTTAATAAAAATAAGAGACATCTATGTAAAATAACATGAGAAAGAATGAGTCTCTCATAATCAATAGCAAAATTTGAATTGTGAAGTGAAGCAATTGTGAAGTGAAGCAACTGTGCTTGCTTGCAATGCAAGTGGTATTACAAGTGATGGCCCCATGGCTGGTAGAGCAAACAAGCACTGCATGCAACTCACCAAGAAGCGTGTGGAAGACGTGCCCTGGTCAACAGCCCCAATGAGAGGCCCGTGTCTGCCGCTCTCAACAGACTCAGACGTGTTCTTAGTCTCGGCCATTGTGCGTACAAACAACCGTAGTAAAATTAATCAACAACAAGGAATTTAATTATTTAATTTTGGTGTGAAAAACAAATTCATGACTTCCTGTAGGTAATGAAAAAAAATCTAATTTTAGAATACGTCAAGAATTTTTTAAATTTTAATAGTGAATGCTAAAATTGTCAAAACAATGTTTATACAGTAGCTAATTGAAGGCCTAGTGAGAAGATTTTATTTAAGACCTATGTGTGTTGAACCTTAAATGCAGGTACTTTATATGAGGGTAGCAGGTACTTTATATGAGGGTAGCAGGTACTCTATATGAGGGTAGCAGGTACTCTATATGAGGGTAGCAGGTACTCTATATGAGGGTAGCAGGTACTCTATATGAGGGTAGCAGGTACTCTATATGAGGGTAGCAGGTACTTTATATGAGGGTAGCAGGTACTCTATATGAGGGTAGCAGGTACTCTATATGAGGAGTGCTGCAGGTCAGTAGCCTGATTACATGAGCCTTTACAGGCAAATATTTTGGTTGTATTTTTCATGGTAAAGGGCATTTAAGGGTTAAGTGGCCCAATTTTGTGAATAAGCTCCCATTTGACCATCACCAATTATGATAAAATTTTGCATATACATAAATCATTTGAACTTCAAACTAATTCAGTCAAAATTCAAGCTCAAAATATAAAAATTAAATAAACTAGAAACTCTGAAATGAGGCCATTTTGGAACATCAGACATAATATTCCAAGAATCCTGGGTAAAAACTTTTGTATTGTAGCAAATTTTGGAAATTGTATTGCATTCTATTGTATTGAAGCCATTAAAAATGTGCATTTTCTCATTTTTATGGACAAAATTAGGCTGGGGCCTTAAAAACAGGTGAAATCAACCACAAATGCACAAATTCGGTTGGATTATTGGGCACATTTTTTTAATTGCAGGTAAAGTTTATCATTCTATGGATAAATTTCAAAAACTGCTGGTGAAAAGTTTTTCTCATCATTCACGGGATAATAGGCCATAGGAAAAAGTAAAATTGGCAAAATCATGGGCGTTGCCATCTGATTCACAAGTGGCTTCTGCCAAATTTTCCAGTTTAGCAAGCATGGGCATTATATTCATCTCTTGGACAGATACTGCAGAGGTTCAGTTAAATTTCCCAGATTGGAGATGACACATAGTAAAACTTTCCTGGATATAGCAGTGCAAAATTTTGAAATTTATGTCACTGCAATCAGTTTCACCTGCCTGGGCTTTAATATTGGAATATTCCTGTTAACTACTGAAATCTTGTGGCTCCAAGTGAGTTCTAAAATTGAGTTAGTGGCACCAAGTGAGTGCTTGGCCCTACTTTACAGCCTGGCAAACTACAATAAATGCAGTATACAAATTTTATTTCATTTTTAATCTTGTGTCTGGATTGTACACTTTTCTCAAAAATTAGATGGGCAGTAACTCGTCTAGCAGAATCTGGCAGTTCCAAAAATGGCAGGATAGCTCTAGTTGCAGCATATTAGTTAGATATATTCCATGCCCCTGTGATGGGTCATCTTTATTGGTTAAATGATGGAAGGTATTCAAGGTTCTTTAAAATCTAAAGGGTTACAATTACATAAAAGATGGCCTCCCAACTCCCCTTATAGCCATCCCTGTCCACCAGGTGTTTTTTCTCTTTTTGTTTAATTTTATTTAATGCTAATACACGATTAAATTATTAAGCCTTAAAGAACTTAGAATTTAAATCTGATAGGGAACCCTAGATCAAAAACCTAGCCAAATAACTGAGTTAACGGAAAACCCTATAACCAGATACAGATAGGCTAGTTGCTTAGGAAATAACCAGGAAACCGTACAACCAAGTAACTGGGCAATCGTACAACTAGGCAACTGGGCAACAGGGGCATGGGTCGCTTATGAAGTACTTGAAGTTGCTTCTGTAAAATATTTACATTATCAACATGCAACACCTAACACAACTATTATTAAACACATCAATACAAACTCCACGGTTCAAAACATATATACACAATAAACTATCAAGCAGGATAACATAAATATATTTCTCATCTATAACAGTATTATCACAAACACAACGTTAAAATCTCTACCAATGAATATATGAGCAGTGATTTAAGAAAGTATATTTTGGCAACTACTACTCACCAAGAAGAAGTAGTGGTACCTAAATAGGTATATATATAAGGTAACGGCTGATAGAAGATTTGGAATTTTAATCACCACTGAGTCACTGACACATGAAATAATTAAAATGGTCTGCAAAAAGGGCAAAGTGAATGAGACGGAGAGCACTGATAACAAAAATATGTAATGTTCACCATGAATGTCAAGATTCAAAATAATTTCACATTAACTTGGGACTGGGGGAGCGTTACTTCCCCAAGTGGGATCAACGGACAACGATCAAGGCAACCACCACTCTCCAGCAGAAAGAGTGACAGCCCGTAACACCCCAAACCCAGGATGGTGCTATTTTGCATAGATTGATCCAACACACCCAAGTCTCTGAGGTCTTGTACTGGCAGTGGCGTACAATGTGGCATACAAGGAGCTAAATTAATGCAATTGACATCCATGACCGGCATACGTTCGCATCAGGCACAGGCGCTACTGAAAAACATCATTAAACACGAGAAACTTCGATATAACTCAAACTCATCAGAAAAAATCGTAAAGCCAGAGTCGGATATCCTGGCATATGAAAAACTAGAGCTAGTGAGGAACAGTGTCAGAGCTCTCATTATCAATGCAGACTGAGATAGAGTAAAAGTTTGACCAATTTTCTTCTTCGGATCCGTTTTTATGAGGACTCGGTTGTTCACCACCCGCCTCACGTCTGGATGGTCAGCATTGGCCAGACTGGAGCGGCCTGTGGATAAAAGACCAGATTAGACTTTGAAAAGTTTGAGGTTGTTTTGTTAGTTCAACTAGCTACTTCAAATTAGATTAGTAATTCGAGCAATGTTAGTCACCCTTACCTATCAGGAGGGCCTACCCAGACAGGGAGCATGGGCCAGATGGTCCAGCCTGGGCTGGTGCAGCCTGGAGCATCATTAAAATCCATACGGAGGGGGGGGGGGCGCACACTTTAGATGAGAAAACAAAGACCAGCTGATGCTACATCTGCTTTGCTACTTGGCAACTACCATCAGGGTCGTACTTCAAAGGGGGCTTTCTGTCTGGGCGATTTGTTTAGGACTCCTAGGAGGATCCTGTACATAATCACATTTACAATAATACATGTGGGATAGAATCCTTCCAGGAGCATGGCACTTGAAGTGGCATCAAAAGGATGGTTGAGGACCTCTAAGTTAGTGGTTAGGCAAAGTCTACAGGTCTCTCAGGCGACCTGTGCTGAGAAGGTACTTAGAGAAGGCTTCAACTATCATGAATTGTATCTGTGGGGTAAAGTCACCACCACCGCACAAGTTTTTAACCGTTATTGGGACTCCGAGCCCATGCAGTGTAATTTGTAGCTCAGTCCGTGCAATTGCAAAAAGTGGACACTGTAACAAGTAGTGAACAATCGAGTCTATACTTCCACATTGGCATAGGCTAGTCTCTGCTAGTCTGAAACGGTGCAAGTGTTCTTTCACACCAACATGCCCAATCCGGTGCCGGGCTAACGCTGTTTCCAAGTTTCTATGGCGACATGATGTCCATGGCCAGTACCTTACATGGCTCTTTACTGACATCAAGTGTCTTCCCTTATGGGAGGTTTCTACTTCTTGGAGCCAGTTACTCCTTAAAAAGTGATAACTTGACTTCTCTTACCATGTCTTCCCTGCCCAACCATGGATCTGATGTGACATCCTCCTGACCATGCCCAGCTTTAGCTGCCAGATCTGCCAGTTCGTTCCCCTCAATATTCTTGTGACCTGGTGTGAATTGAATATAGAGGGGACTTGCAATCTGCTTGTTGTGCAATCAGATGTATTAAACTATGAATTTCAAAGACACATGGAAGGTAGGATTTAGGGCGCAAAGATTGTATCAAGGATAAGCTGGACAAAGAGTCTGAGTAAATGACTGCACCTGCTGTTGGCCTAAATTTGCTCAGGAGAAATTGTAAGGCTTTAAGTATAGCAAACAGTTCACATCCCAAAATGCTTGTTTGCGGAGGCAGCTTCCAGTTAAAGCTACTTACTGAATTGGGGTACCGTACCACCACGGATGCTGCTGCTGACACCTCTGGATGCTCCAGTCTTGAGCCATCAGTGAATACCTCCATGTAACCCGCATAGCAGGTTGCTTGCAGCGTGAAGTTGCAGGTCCTTGAAGGTTGCTTGTGCCATGTTTTCTGTTATTTCCTTAACTGGCATAGGGAGAAAGTCAATGCAAATCATATCATTCAGGTCCACCCACGGAGGGATGGGTGACACCAGCGGGGCAGCATTGCCCACAGCCTACAGGAGGCTTCACTCCCAACAGGTTCGAGTACACTGGTATCTGGCTTTTCAACGGGTGAACAAGGATGTTGCCCACCCATGGCAGTCCTCTTGGTGCTGGGTTTGTATATACCAGTTCATTAGAAACAGCTGTATGCCGAGGTAATTCAGTAATTCGTCCAAAAAATCTCAAACTTACCAGCATTCTGTGCAATGACAATGGAGGGATATGGCTCTCTACTTCCAAGGATATTATGGGTATTGGGTGACATAGTGGCAAAGCAGAGAGTTGTTTAGACTCTCCCTAAAGTTCATTTTTGAGTTCTATAAGTAGACCAGTAAAGTATCCTGGATACCAGCATTATAATACTTAAGAAATTTGTTTAAATCTTGAGTAAATGATGAAATTAAAAATGAACTGATTCTAAAAAAGCTCTGGTTTGCCACTATGTTGGGTGATGTTTTCTGGGCTCCAATTGCTATTTGTGGGCACCAGTTTTGGATAGTGTTCAACTTCTGCACTCTGCAGGTGTGTCTTGGGCGCAGTAGAGTAAAACATTGCGCCATAATCTATTGTGGCTCTGATCGATCACTGATTTATAAAAGTTTAACATCATTTCTCTATCAGCCCCCCACCTGTGAGTCGACATCGACTGCATCAAGTTGACTCGTGAGATGCACTTATCTCGAAAGTACTGCAGATGGTCACGCCACATCAAGCCATTAGCCAGGGGCATCCAGCATCATACCCAGGAACTTATGACGATTGACAAACTCAATTTGTTCAGGTCCTACCTTGATTACAGGGTTTGTTATTGTTTTCCTAGTGAAAATCATACCCTTGGTTTTAGCAGGGTTAACAGAGAATCCCCACTTGAGCATCCATTCATGGAGTTGGCTCACCTGGGATTGAAGTTTTTCCTCAACGTGTTGCATTAGAACACCACTAAAGTAGGTATACTGCTAAGTCATCTGCGTATTCTGAGATTTTCACTTCTGGTACACGGGGTAAATCTGATATTGAACAGGGTGGGAGAAAGAACTGATCCCTGAGGGACCAAGTTTGACCAATTATTCGGTTGCCCGTCCACAAGTGACACGCTAAAACAAACTTATCGTCAGTCGCAAAGGTCTCGCCCGTCCGTCTTTTCCGGGTTTGTCTAACCCAGTGGTTCCCAAACTTTTTCAGGGTGGCGCCCCCTTTGGCTCCCTCGTGAATTTCTAGCGCCCCCTACAGACACATATAAAAACATACGCCTCGTTCTTGAAATTTAGTACGCTGCGATTTTAAAAGATAAATGTTAAAAACAAATGTGTATTTCACAAATAGAACCCAATTTAGTTAACCAATATGTTTTTAAGCTGTTTTAACTGTTTCAGCACTAGACACATATAGGACGTCTCGGGCAAATTTACGGCCGGCCTCGCGGCTGGTCGCACGACCAATCTCCAAATTCAATTATCAAATAATATCTCCCAAACTAATGAACGCAGCTCAATGAAACTTGGAACATGTATTCATCAGAACCTAACGGTGATGTTTAGCTCGTAAAAATCTTTTAAATTTCACCTTCATTCGTGAGTTATATTGCGATAAAGGCCGAAATTCACAGTGACCAAAGAATTTCTCCCTAACTACTGAACAGATTTGAACGAAATTTTGATTATATATTCCTATAGCTACCAAACGGTGATTTTTTCACTGAAAAAAAAATTTTGATTTTGCCTTCGTTTGCGAGTTTTTTTTTAATTTCACCGTCATTCTTGATTTCACAATTCCTTACATGCGGCCCGTATCGCCGGATAATTTGTCGCTTGAATACGCGGCGATCAAGAAATTTCTTCTGAACTACTGATCAGATTTCAACGAAACTTTGTATATAAATATCTAACCTTCCAACGTTGATGCCTAGTTCGTGACAATTTTTGCATTTTCCTTTCGTTCGCGAGTAATACAGATTAGGAGGAACGACCGGCTTTTAATTCTACCGGCCGGTTTAACCAAGAGCCATTTACGTATATCCGTATACGTATAGAACACGTATATCCGTATACGTATAGAACACGTATATCCGTATACGAAGGCAAAACAAAAAAAAATTAACGAGCTGATCATCACTGTTGCTGAGGTTAGGTATTTAAATACTAAGTTTCGTTCAAATCTGTTCAGTAGTTTTGGAAGAAATTTCTTGATTTCTGCGAATTTAAGCACGTATTGCTGTTTAAATCACGAATGAAGGAGAAATGAAAAAAAACTCGCGAACAAGGCACAATCGAAAAAATTTTCACGAGCTAAACATTACCGTTCGGTAGTTAAGACTGTACATTCAAAATTTCGTTCGAATCTGTTCAATAATTTGGAAGAAATTCATTGATCACTGTGAATTTTGGCCCGTATAGCCATATAACTATGGCAAAAACAAATGAAAGTAAATTAAAAAAAATTTCACGAGCTAAACATTACCGTTAGGTCCTAATGAATACGTGTACCAAGTTTCATCGAGTTAAGTTCATTTGTTTGAGAGATATTCCTTGATCATTGAATTTGGAAATTGGCCGTGAGTCCGGCCGTTAATTTGTCCGAGACGTAAACCCAGGAGAGGTTAAAAAAACAGATACGGGTGGGGAGTCATGTGCTGCACGCTGGGAGTCATGTGCTGCACGTGTTGTGTACAAATCGTCAAACACACGTTCGAACTTCTGACTTCGGCTTCGGACTGCCGCCCCCCCCCTACCGCCCTCTTCTTCCTTACCGCCCCACAAAATCTTTCCACCGCCCCTAGGGGGGCGATATCGCCCACTTTGGGAACCACTGGTCTAACCTCAAACTCCGCCTACCCGTCATGCAAGACGTCAAACTTTGAGCGTCCACACGCACCGTCTTATCGTCAAACCTGGCATAACATGCAAGACTGACGATAAGTTTGAGCGTGTGGACGGGACTTAAGGATAGCTTTACTGTTTACACCTCAAAAATTCATCAATAAACATATTGAACCATCATATTCCTAACCACATCCTTCATTATAATTATTTACAACAATTATTTGGAAGAGGTTGCCTCGCCACTCAGTCCCACATTTGTCTAACAACAGAGTCCCTCAGTCTCAGACTCTTGTCGCAGTGTTTACGTTACATCGCCTCCGCGTAAGCGTCACATATGAACGGCTAATTGTTCTGTTTACCCTTACTAGCACCTTCTTACGGTTTCCTTCAGTTCCCATCTTCGTTCCCACAATTTCCCACGCGGGTCGAAAAATCGACGCGCGATTTTTAACTACCGTATCTAAAACTTCACACCAGCAGATTTAGATAGACGCATATTAGCAGATAAGGCAAGGGCTGGCCGTATTTTGAATGAATTTCAAAATTTCAAAATTTGTATGTGCATACATACAAAGTACAAAAATACGGTTTGTAGCGTTAATGTACACGGGTACAGTGCAGGCGGCAAGGAGATCTGTAAAATTTCGGCCGCTTGGTGACTGTTTGGCAAGTAAGCCTGTTCACGAGAACAGTATAAAGGCCCGCTCACACTAGGGGCAAGTTGCCCCTAGTGTGAGCGGGCCCCGGGCAACACACGGGCGTCAAGTGCCTCACCGCCCCTCTGCAAGGAGTCTACATGCGCTTCTTGAGGTCAACAAAGCGATTGACAAACTAGCGATTCAGTCGCTCTGCACGCCGCACACAATCGCACGCCGCACTCAGTAGTCAGTTGACGACTGTCTATGCCCCATGGTCTACAGAGGTTGTCGGTGTACGCTGGTACTTCACTATGGCAACTAACGTTACACTTGTTGGGACTCGCTCATTATAGGTACCATGAATGCCTGTAGAGAGTTCAATCAAAGGAGTCGAAACGCAGAAGAACAATCTCTGGTGAAAATAGTTGAAGTTTGTACAAGTCACCATTGACTAAAAATTAACAACATAAGAAAATTCTTATGTTGCGTTCGCAATTCCATCGTCAAATGAATTTCCTCGCAAGTGAATACCATTGCATATGAATTCCATCTCAATTCCATCAGCCTGCTTTTGGGTGAGTGGCAGTACCTATTTTCTTCAGCAGACTGTCAAACAAGTCCACTGACAGTCTAGTATAATTTTGAAAGTCTGATTGAGGGAATTTGCATTGAGAGACATTCATATTGAGGGAATTCATATTGAGACTTGAGAATTTAGAGGGAATTCATAAGCAATTGAATTCATTCGCGATTAAATTCATTTTATGATTGAGTTGCGAACGCAACGATGAATTTTCTTGCGAACCTCGTCAATGGTGTCATGTACACAAACGTTTCTTAAAACTTCAACTATTTTCACCAGAGCTTGTTCTTCTGCATTTCGACTTTTATACTCCTTTGATTGAACTCTCTACAGTCATTCATGGTCCCTACAAAGATCAATTATCCTCTCTACTAGAGAGTGAGTCCAAACAAGTGTGGCGTTAGTTGCCATAGTGAAGGACAAGCGTACACAAATAACCTCACTAGACCACAGACAGCCGTCTACTGACTACTGAGTACCAGTGTTGCCAGGTTTTTTCTTGGCGAGAATACCAGATTGCCTAGCTCAAAATACCAGAAATTCTATCGTTCAAAAAAAGACTAATACCTCCAAATTTTATAAAACTATTCGTCAGAAACGTTGGTTAGAAAATAAATTATCTTATGTACTGTGCAGTTATCTGGCTTGACGATAATTAGCCAACTTGAATACGTTATATTTTTCCCCTCTGTTTGGAACATTTCGACTTCTTTTCCTGTGTTTGATTACATTGACACTTTTTCCGTTTTCTATCAGTGTCATTGTGGCACTTCTTCCTCTTCGCTCAACATGAGCAAGCCACGGAAACAGGTCATCTTCATTTTGCTTATTTTAGTACATGCTTGCATATTGCATTAATCTAACATTTCGGGTGTGATCACTTGTTGCGGTTGAGCAGATAGCTTTTGGTCCGAATATGGGACTCCAGTACCGTAGTTGAAATTTTATTCCGTTGCTTGTTTTTCACAGAGGTGACTTGTGAAAACACTTGCACCACGAATGCTTTGGAGACAGGGCAGAGTAGACAAGTGATGAAGTAGGCAGCCAGTTCCCTGAATGGATGATAATTGTCAAGATCTGTGAAATATTGAATGGCACCCCAGAATTGAAGTGGCACTCCAATAAGTGGCACTCTAGAATTTAAAACCACCGATTAGGCACCGAACAAAAATGGTGGAGCTTGCGTCGCAGAAATCGGTTCGACAACCTCACTCGTCCTAGGCCATATCATCAGTTCATCACTGATCAGTAATCAATCGAGGATCATCACTCTCATGCTCATATCGCACTAAGCACTTTTGTTAAATGTTAACAATTAAATTGGGGTTATTTTATCAAGCGGTAAAGTTGCGATTCCAAAAATGGCGGGAAACCTCTAGTCGCGCCACTCTGATGGTAATCTATAAAAACTACGCCTACGTTGGAGGAAATTCAAACTTCAGAGGTGGAACTTAATGCAGTAAATTTGCAGTAAGTCAGAAAATACCAGAAAAATACCAGATTTAGGCAAATATACCAGATCTAAAATGTTCATACCAGGCACCTTCTGAAAATACCAGATTTGTGAAATCTGGTATAGAAATATACCATCTGGCAACGCTGCTGAGTACTGACGCGTCTGATGGGTTGCCAGATGAAGCCAAGAGAAAAAGGCCAATTTAGCTCACAAAAAGACCCCATTTGAAGTTAATAAGAATTTTTTAGATTTAAGGTTGTTCTAACCATTTGCAGTGCATGCATTTACTCTCAAGACTTTCACACAGCAAAAAATACACCAATTTCACCACGTGTGCGAGCTGAATTACCGTAAATTCTACATAAGCCGCCAAGCGCCAGCCTGCAGCGAATTGCACGTTACTCGCCGACCGTAAATAAAACCGTATAATACGTGATTATTAGGATTCGATTGCCACCTAACAACTAAATAGCTTTTCATTTGCGTTAGAGTTTTAGCTCAGTTTTGCTAACAAAATAGATAATGAAGTGGCAGGCGACATAATGGAGTGGCAGGCCGGATCCCTTGTGAATCAAGTCACGAAAAGTTCAAGAATCGGCAACAGGCCATGGGCCTATTTCTTCAGCGCCGACACTTCTATTCTATAAGTGATGTGACGAAGTTTTTGGCATGGTTGAACTAATATAAGGCTGACACACGGCGATGAAGATTTTTCGCCGTTCTGCGCATATGGTTGAACTATATAAGGTTGACCCACGAGAAGTTCCGGCTTTCAGTTCAGCTTTCTTGTTACGTCACGTAGATAGAGAAACGTAAACAAACCCGACATTCCCATGCCTGATTGGTCGACTGGTTTAATCGCATTTCGGTGATTGGTTAATGCCCGTGACGTCACTGAGATCAGTGACGTCACAGGCGAACGAGCTACATCCGCAAAAATGGGCTTCTGTTGGGTCAACCTTATACTAGTTCAACCATGGTTCTGCGCATCTCTAGAGTGACGTCACTGTGGTCACAAAATGCAAATAGTGTAGATCAATACATTGTTATTATGTCATCTTTGGAAGTATTTATAAAAATTACCTTTTCAAAATTGCCCCAAAAAAATTATTTACTGCATGCAACCAGTCTTATTTCAAGCAGAACCGGTGTTGCAAATCAGTTTGACGTCATAATGTGACATCACAAGATCCAAGGTGACGTCACAGTTGGAATAACAAATGACATCCGCAAGGTGCAGCTGCACTAGGGAAAACCTTGTATTAGTTCAAACTCATTTCTGCGGTATTGAGACGATGTGGTCCTTGCCTTGCAAGTTGCAAGACTTTGATGTGGCAAAGTTTCTGGCATTGACGGTAGAATATTTATACGCTGAAATGAAAATAAATTTAAACTCATTTCTGCAGTATAAAGACGTGGTCCACTCACACCAGAAGACTGAATGTATGGAGAAACAGTACTGTAACCTCAAAAAATAATGCTGAATTTACTACTCTCTAAAAGGGAAAACTATACTCGATTATACGCGCTCTCAGCCATGCCATCCATGGTTTTTAATGAGTCAGCAACTGGGTATAGAACCATGGTTCTACCAAAGTGTTGCCCGGATTAGGCGGCACTCGCCATTGTTGCCACCTAAACCAAAGTGTTGACACAGTTACGTCTCGAAATTTGAGTGTACTCGTCTTGGACAAACCTGAATTATCAGTGAAAGACAAATTTATTACAAAAAAGTCGAGAATTACATTTTTCATAAAAAGGCCACAAAAGGCCAAAACGCCCAAATTGATTTTGCCAGGCCAATTCATTTGAAAAATGACACATTTGCGAAATTTGGCCTTAAAAACGCCCATCTGCCAACACTGAATTCTGACTACTAGAATAGAATATAGAATAGAAGTGTCGGCGTTGAAGAAATAGGCCCATGGCCTGTTGCCGATTCTTGAACTTTTCGTGACTTGATTCACAAGGGATGCGGCCTTTGGAACCCGATCTTTCTATAGCTGACGATTGATTGAGATAGCTGCTGGACTTATTGCCTGGTCCGTAATTTGCTAGGCATTTTAAGAC